>NC_060191.1:11608697-11661197 GCF_021184085.1 Oncorhynchus gorbuscha
CATTACATGAAATACAAATTAAAATGCATTTAAATGACAGGTTGTAATGCAACAAAATAGGAAAAACGCCAAGGGGGGTGAATACTTTTGCAAGGCACTGTACATGTACTGTGAATTTAACCACAAGTCTATTACCAGTATGAGGTCTTGACAAAATGGCCAAAACTCGTTTGATTAGTTCAGATTTCTGAGGCATTGAAAACTAATTACAGCTCCAACTTTTAAAGAGGGGTGTCACACCCTGACCATAGTTTGCTTTGTATGTTTCTATGTTTTGGTTGGTCAGGGTGTGAGCTGGGTGGGCATTCTATGTTACATGTCTAGTTTGTCTAGTTCTATGTTTGGCCTGATATGGATCTCAATCAGAGGCAGGTGTTCGTCATTGTCTCTGATTGGGAACCATATTTAGGTAGCCTGTTTGGTGTTGGGTTTTGTGGGTGATTGTCCTTGTTAATGTCTCTGTGTTACTTTGCACCAGTATTAGGCTGTTTCGGTTTTCGTGGTTTGATTCGTGTTTACTTTGTTTCACTAAACATGGATCGCAATAGCCACGCCACATTTTGGTCTGACTCTCTTTCACCTAAAAGAACCGTTACAAGGGGCTTGTAATCCTTCAGTCTGGCATGAAAAAACATTCAGAGAAGTTGGATAAAAGTGCGCATCAATCAAATGTAACAAACCCAATTATTGTCAGCCCTCTCTCCGCTTTTCTCCTCCCCTCAAAGCCAGCCGAGATCTCCCCATGACTCACTAATTACAGACATGTAGAGTCTTAACTAATAACAGCAATTCAATCAGCGCACAGCGGCAGAATGCATGGGAGAGGTAAGGCAAGCGCAGCACGGGATAAATAATGACAAACCGCAATTTGGTTGATATTGTTATTTTCACGCTCTGCTTCTTAATAATCGGATCGTAAATTGCGTTAATTTTCTTGATTCTAGAAGCTTCCTGTTTAGTCGTGATGTGAGTCAATTGTGGCGGGCTCTGGTATGGTTTTCAGATGGAGGAGATAGGAGGGATGGAGTCGTCATGTATCCTACAGAATCCCTACAGCACCAGAGCAGACTTTCTTTACAACTCACAGACTACTCCACCCCAACAGATAGACACCACAGGATCGGGAGTGATACGCTCATCGTTGAAGCTAAGTGTTTTTTATAAATATTCTATAGAGTGAATAATAACAATACACAGGATTTTTATAGCGCTTTTCTAAAATGTCAAATACGGTTTGATGAACCCTGAGGAAGACAGCCGTGAGTCCGTCTGTGTGACTCATAGAGAAGCATTAGAGATCCTAGGGCACTCTTTAACTTCCCCCAGAGTTCCCCTGGATGTCTGGGTTTAACATCACTGGGTAGAGTAAAAACTCCTCAACAGAGGGACTAATAAAATGCTAGATAGAGAGAGAGCCTTAGACCATGACATCGTATTGGACAATCAATCAGCCAATTAGCCCTGCCTGAAACTGTTCTCAACCAATTGGAAAGGGACCTCTCCACAGCAGTGAAGTGAAGTGTGGACTGGTAATTTAAAAGTGGTGTACGTCCATTCAATTCGCTCACAGGCCGACAACCATCCTGAGAAATTCAAGTGGAGCACTTTTCAAAGAAAATGACCTAAAAACTAAATAGGAATAACACCGTTTCCAAGGAGTCACTTAAATATTAGAGCAGTTCTGGGCATTCACAATCACTTATATAGACAAGGTAGAACTCTGTTATAGCACCCAGCTGACAGTTAGTACAGCAATTTAATTTCTCTATGAATAGACAAAAAGTGTCTAACATAGAGCAAAGAGGGAAAGGTACTTACCAGTATAGTGGAGACAACTAGAGATCTGTTGGCTAAGGAATCTGTGACATTGGATGTCTTCCCTTTCTGGTGGTCTGTCATGTTCAAGCCACTAGGAGGGTCCCATGTTCCAATCTGAGGGGAAAAACACAGAAAAACATTAGCATTTAGTGCACTTCAGTTATATCTTCTACGCAAAAATACTGTTCAGGGAAGAGTGTGTCTATGAGAAAATATGATGTGAGGTGCGTTATTACAAACACGCACCCGCCCGCCTGCCCAACCCCCACACACACACACACACAAACACACACACACACACACACACACACACACACACACACACACACACACACACACACACACACACACACACACACACACACACACACACACACACACACACACACACACACACACACACACACACACACACACCTCTTCCACAGAGAACTAGAGGCAGATCCTGATCCTAGATCAGCTCTTATATCACATCTCGCAGGTGAAGAGTTAAGAGTTCGCACTGCTGTCAGCCGTGTCCTAAGGGTGCTGGAGGAAATTCTGGGAATGTGTGCTTGAGCTGAAGAGGTGGAGTACTGAGTATATGTGTGTGCATGTGTGTGAGTGTGGAAGCTGAAAGAAGAGGAGAAGGAGGAGAGGGGCGAGCCTGCAGGGGCCTCTCATCCTGGCTGTGTTATTCTCTTACCCGCTACAGGGCTTCTCATCTCAGCAGACACTCTGCTCTGCAGCACCAACCCACTACAGCCACAACAGCCCTGCTCCTCTCTCTGATGCCCACTACTGAGGCCTTAGAGATGGCTGCTTTGTAATTGTAAATCAACTGTTTAATTCAGACTTCATGAGGCTGGAGGGCTCCTGAAGGTTTTTTCATTAAGAGAGTAAATTATTCATGGAGGCGCAGACACACGCCACAGAGAGGGATGGGGAGGTCAGGAGCAGCTGAGAGGCACACACAGGGGTGCATGTGTGTTAGGAGGTGTGTGTGTGTGTGTGTGTGTGTGTGTGTGTGGGTTGGATCTGTTGTGTTGACAAGCTTATGTTTATGAGTTATCTCCTCCATAGATGTGCACACATGGTCATGTATTATAAACATACACACACACACACACACACACACACACACACACACACACACACACACACACACACACACACACACACACACACACACACACACACACACACACACACACACACACACGCCCCTAGTACCTTCTCCAGTCCATCCTCCTTCAGACTAATCACATCCAGGTCAAAGTCTGTCCTCAAGCCGTTGGTTCTGTTGAAAGTGATCCGCCCAGTCAAGCCATCCCAGTGGGCCTGGAGGAGAGAAAGAGAGAGGTGTAGGAAGAGAGAGAGAGAGAGAGAGAGAGAGAGAGAGAGAGAGAGAGAGAGAGAGAGAGAGAGAGAGAGAGAGAGAGAGAGATTCATCATAACCAAAGAGGAAGAGGTCACACTCATTCGCAGCAAAATAGAGACATTCATTATTCATTAGAGTTCACCTTTAAGCAAGGCACACAAACACACAAAGGTATGCTGCACACACAGACAGACACAGACACACACCCACACACACACATATGTATTAATACCACACACACAAACTGGATACGGCTTTCTCCAGGACACAGATTCTTTTTGGACATAATTCTGATGGTTGCTTTAGTAACAGTGAGATAGTTATTACCCAATCTGTAACGATACAGGCACTGCTTTGGAATGCTGAAAATTGAGCATAAATGTGGCCCTAAGCACTGAACTCTCTTGTGTTACATTGCACAGCAAGTGTTGAATTCTGTGCCCTTTTCTTAGAGAAGCAGGAGCAACTGGCTTAAAGCGGATGTTATTTCAGAAAGAACCTGTAGTATGACTCATCTAACGTCATGTTATTACAGGCTCATACATGTCACATTGTTCCTCTACGTTGGGAAGAGAACGCTAGATGAAAGAAGATTATGGATTTCTAAGAAATAACTACAATTACCTGCCTATGTGGTTGGACATGGTTATGTTGAAAATAACAGTGGGAATTGGTCATAATCTAGGTTTAAATACATTTAAAGAAATACATATGAAATACATTTTAATAAATCAGTTTTAAATAGATGTAATATGTTCAGTGTAATGTTAGCCTCTGATACAGTGGTGATTCAGTGATAGTGTAATGTTAGTCTGTGATTCAGTGATAGTGTAATGTTAGCCTGTCATACAGTGGTGATTCAGTGATACTGTAATGTTAGCCTGTAATACAGTGGTGATTCAGTAATAGTGTAATGTTAGCCTGTCACACAGTGGTGATTCAGTGATCGTGTAATGTTAGCCTGTCATACAGTGGTGATTTAGTGATACTGTAATGTTAGCCTGTCATACAGTGGTGATTTAGTGATACTGTAATGTTAGCCTGTAATACAGTGGTGATTCAGTAATAGTGTAATGTTAGCCTGTCACACAGTGGTGATTCAGTGATCGTGTAATGTTAGCCTGTGATTCAGTGATAGTGTAATGTTAGCCTGTCATACAGTGGTGATTTAGTGATACTGTAATGTTAGCCTGTCATACAGTGGTGATTCAGTGATACTGTAATGTTAGCCTGTCATACAGTGGTGATTCAGTAATAGTGTAATGTTAGCCTGTCATACAGTGGTGATTCAGTGATTGTGTAATGTTAGCCTGTCATACAGTGGTGATTCAGTGATTGTGTAATGTTAGCCTGTCATACAGTGGTGATTCAGTAATAGTGTAATGTTAGCCTGTCATACAATGGTGATTCAGTAATAGTGTATTGTTAGCCTGTCATACAGTGGTGATTCAGTGATTGTGTAATGTTAGCCTGTCATACAGTGGTGATTCAGTAATAGTGTAATGCTAGCCTGTCAAACAGTGGTGATTCAGTGATTGTGTAATGTTAGCCTGTGATTCAATGATAATGTAATGTTAGCCTGTCATACAGTGGTGATTCAGTAATAGTGTAATGTTAGCCTGTCATACAGTGGTGATTCAGTAATAGTGTAATGTTTGCCTGTCATACAATGGTGATTCAGTGATAGTGTAATGTTAGCCTGTCATACAGTGGTGATTCAGTAATACTGCAATGTTAGTCTGTCATTCAGTGGTGATTCAGTGATAGTGTAATGTTAGTCTGTGATTCAAAGATAGTGTAATGTTAGCCTGTGATTCAGTGATAGTGTAATGTTAGCCTGTCATACAGTGGTGATTCAGTGATAGTGTAATGTTAGCCTGTAATACAGTGGTGATTCAGTAATAGTGTAATGTTAGCCTGTCATACAGTGGTGATTCAGTGATAGTGTAATGTTAGCCTGTAATACAGTGGCGATTCAGTAATAGTGTAATGTTAGCCTGTCATACAGTGGTGATTCAGTAATAGTGTAATATTAGCCTGTCATACAGTGGTGATTCAGTAAAAGTGTAATGTTAGCCTGGTATACCGTGGTGATTCAGTAATAGTGTAATGCTAGCCTGTTATACAGTGGTGATTCAGTGATAGTGTAATGTTAGCCTGGTATACAGTGGTGATTCAGTAATAGTGTAATGCTAGCCTGTCATACAGTGGTGATTCAGTAATAGTGTAATGTTAGCCTGTCATACAGTGGTGATTTAGTAATAGTGTAATGTTAGCCTGTCGTACAGTGGTGATTCAGTAATAGTGTAATGCTAGCCTGTTATACAGTGGTGATTCAGTAATAGTGTAATGTTAGCCTGTCATACAGTGGTGATTCAGTAATAGTGTAATGTTAGCCTGTCATACAGTGGTGATTCAGTAATAGTGTAATGCTAGCCTGTTATACAGTGGTGATTCAGTAAAAATTTAATGTTAGCCTGGTATACAGTGGTGATTCAGTAATAGTGTAATGTTAGCCTGTAATACAGTGGTGATTCAGTAATAGTGTAATGTTAGCCTGTCATACAGTGGTGATTCAGTGATTGTGTAATGTTAGTGGTGATTCAGTGATTGTGTAATGTTAGCCTGTCATACAGTGGTGATTCAGTAATAGTGTAATGTTAGCCTGTCATACAGTGGTGATTCAGTGATTGTGTAATGTTAGCCTGTGATTCAGTAATAGTGTAATGTTAGCCTGTCATACAGTGGTGATTCAGTGATTGTGTAATGTTAGCCTGTCATACAGTGGTGATTCAGTAATAGTGTAATGTTAGCCTGTCATGCAGTGGTGATTCAGTGATAGTGTAGGGAAAGGGGGATACCTAGTCAGTTGTACAACTGAATGTATTCAACTGAAATGTGTCTTCCGCATTTAATCCAACCTCTGAATCAGAGATGTGCGGAGCACTGTCTTAATTGACATCCACATCATCTGCCCCTTGCTCAGGGGCAGAACGACAATTTTTTACCTTGTCAGCTCGGGGATTCGATCCAGCAACCTTACAGTTACTGGCCCAATGCTCCTACCCGTCCGGCAGTGATAGTTCAGTGTTAGTCTGTGATACAATGGCCATGCAGTGATAGTTCAGTGTTAGTCTGTGATACAGTGGCCATGCAGTGATAGTTCAGTGTTAGTCTGTGATACAGTGGCCATGCAGTGATAGTTCAGTGTTAGTCTGTGATACAGTGGCCATGCAGTGATAGTTCAGTGTTAGTCTGTGATACAGTGGCCATGCAGTGATAGTTCAGTGTTAGTCTGTGATACAGTGGCCATGCAGTGATAGTTCAGTGTTAGTCTGTGATACAGAGGTCATGCAGTGATAGTTCATTGTTAGCCTGTGATACAGCGGCCATGCAGTGATAGTTCAGTGTTAGCCTGTGATACAGTGGCCATGCAGTGATAGTCCAGAGTTAGCCTGTGATACAGTGGCCAGGCAGTGATAGTTCAGCATTAGCCTGTGATGCAGTGGCCATGCAGTGATAGTTCAGCGTTAGCCTGTGATACAGCGGCCATGTAGTGATAGTTCAGTGTTAGTCTGTGATACAGTGGCCATGCAGTGATAGTTCAGTGTTAGTCTGTGATACAGTGGCCATGCAGTGATAGTTCATTGTTAGCCTGTGATACAGCGGCCATGCAGTGATAGTTCAGTGTTAGTCTGTGATACAGTGGCCATGCAGTGATAGTTCAGTGTTAGTCTATGATACAGTGGCCATGCAGTGATAGTTCAGTGTTAGTCTGTGATACAGTGGCCATGCAGTGATAGTTCAGTGTTAGTCTGTGATACAGTGGCCATGCAGTGATAGTTCAGTGTTAGTCTGTGATACAGAGGCCATGCAGTGATGGTTCATTGTTAGCCTGTGATACAGCGGCCATGCAGTGATAGTTCAGTGTTAGCCTGTGATACAGTGGCCAGGCAGTGATAGTTCAGCATTAGCCTGTGATGCAGTGGCCATGCAGTGATAATTCAGCGTTAGCCTGTGATACAGTGGCCATGCAGTTATAGTGTAATGTTACCCTGTATGTCACTCTGGATCAACAGTACAGTGGTGTATAAAGACCATCAGGCCAAACAGCAGTGTCATTTATGAGGGCTGGCTGGTGTCCACCCTAATACTGGTCCACAGGCTTAGAGAGAGAGAGAGCACTAGAGGTGGCGAGATGTGAGATTATTTGCGCGGCGGTTCGAGACGAAGAGCTTTAATATGTCATTCCTCCCTCCCCACCCTCCACGCACGCCACCCCCCAGCCGGGAGCAGTGTGAGTGTTCTGGTGATATCTCACAGAGCAAACAGAACAGGGTAGCTAGGCTTTACAGACCCTAAATATAGCCTGGGCTATATATCTTTAACTGCCTCACAGACAGACAGGGACGTTTGGATTAACCACCCCAGTTTCCAGAATCTATCTAGCACACTGAGGGATAATTAGCCCAGATTAAGATCATGTAGACCCATTCTGTAGGGACATGATATGAAAACAGAGAGACAGGTTTAAGATTAAGATGGTTGCAGTAGAAACAAAGCATTTCTCTTTCATTTACATTGATTTATTTGATTGCCCCCCTGTCACCATCCAGCTTGTCTCTCTGAATGTCTCTCTTGTGTCTCTCTCTCCTATGTGTGTTGTAGATGTTCTCTCTCTCTTTCATGCTCTCTTTCCTATGTTTGGGTAGGCTGTCTCTCTCTTTCATGCTCTCTTTCCTATGTTTGGGTAGGCTGTCTCTCGCTCTTTCATGCTCTCTTTCCTATGTTTGGGTAGGCTGTCTCTCTCTCTTTCATGCTCTCTTTCCTATGTGTGGGTAGGCTGTCTCTCTCTCTTTCATGCTCTCTTTCCTATGTTTGGGTAGGCTGTCTCTCTCTCTTTCATGCTCTCTTTCCTATGTTTGGGTAGGCTGTCTCTCGCTCTTTCATGCTCTCTTTCCTATGTTTGGGTAGGCTGTCTCTCTCTCTTTCAGGCTCTCTTTCCTATGTGTGGGTAGGCTGTCTCTCACTCTTTCAGGCTCTCTTTCCTATGTTTGGGTAGGCTGTCTCTCGCTCTTTCCTGCTCTCTTTCCTATGTTTGGGTAGGCTGTCTCTCGCTCTTTCATGCTCTCTCTCCTATGTTTGGGTAGGCGGTCTCTCGCTCTTTCATGCTCTCTTTCCTATGTTTGGGTAGGCTGTCTCTCTCTCTTTCATGCTCTCTTTCCTATGTTTGGGTAGGCTGTCTCTCGCTCTTTCATGCTCTCTTTCCTATGTTTGGGTAGGCTGTCTCTCGCTCTTTCATGCTCTCTTTCCTATGTTTGGGTAGGCTGTCTCTCGCTCTTTCATGCTCTCTTTCCTATGTGTGGGTAGGCTGTCTCTCGCTCTTTCATGCTCTCTTTCCTATGTGTGGGTAGGCTGTCTCTCTCTCTTTCATTCTCTCTCTCCATGTCCATCCCTCCCCTGCCTGTCCAGTGTGCCAGTGTGTAATGTATAATACTACGTACCTCTTTGATGAGGGCCATGAATCTGTTCCCAAAGCGCCAGGGTTTGTGTCTGTTGCACTGTAGGGAGCTGACAGTGATCTGCTGAGACTGCTGCACGGCCACGGCCACCACGTGCACGGCATCGTACATGAGCGCAGCGTCCGTCTGGAAAACAACAGAGAGAATGTAGAATTTAAATGTTTTATATATACTAAACAAAGATATAAACGCAACATGCAAACAATTTCGAGGGTTTTACGGAGTTACAGTTCATATAAGGAAATCAGTCAATTGAATTAAATAGCTTATCCCCTAATCTATGGAATTCACATGACTAGGCAGGAGCGCAGCCATGGGTGGACCTGGGAGGGCATAGGCACACCCACTGGGAAGCCAGGCCCAGCCATTCAGAACGAGTTTTTCCCCACAAAAGGGCTTTATTACAGACAGAAATACTCCTCAGTTTCATCAGCTGTCTCCGGGTGACTGGTATCAGATGATACCGTTGACGAAAAGGCTGGATCTGGAGGTCCTGGGCTGGGGTGGTTGCACCTGGTCTGTAGTTGAGAGGCCGGTTGGACGTACTCCCTAAAATGTTGTTGGAGTCGGCTTATTTTAGAGAAATGAACATTACATTCTCTGGCAACAGCTGAGTCATCTGTGACATTGTGTGACAAAACTGCACACTTTATGTTAGGTGGATGGATTATCTCGGAAAAGGAGAAATGCTCACTAACAGGGATGTAAACAAGTGGCCAACATTTGAGAGAAATGTGCTTTCTGTGCATACGGAAATTTCTGAAAGCTTTTATTTTGGCTCATGAAACATGGGACCAACACTTGTTGCATTTATATTTTTGTTCAGTATAACGTCATCAGTCTGTTGTCCCCACTTGCTTCAAGATGTCCACCATTGTTCCTGTACCCAAGAAAGCGAAGGTAACTGAACTAAATGACTATTGCCCCCTAACACCCACTTCTGTCATCATGAAGTGCTTTGAGAGGCTCGTTAAGGATCATATCACCTCTACTTACAAATTAAATACAAAAATATCTATTTTACATAATTATTCACACCCTGAGTTGATACATGTTAGAATCACAGCTGAGTCTTTCTGAGTAAATCTCTAAGACAAGGTTCCCCAACTGGTGGCCCACTGTTTTATTTTGAAAGGTGAATTTGTCTCCCAGTGTCTGGTGGAAAGCTGACTAAACCAGGTTTCTTCTAGGGTTTTGCCTGTGTAATGCTCTGTTCCATATATTTGTAACCTGTCGTCCTTGCTGATGACAAGCATACCCATAACATGATGCAGCCACCACCATGCTTGAAAGTATGAAGAGTGGTACTCAGTGATGTGTTGTGTTGGATTTACCCCAAACATTAAGCTTTATATTCAGGGCACAAAGTTAATTTCTTTGCCACATTTTTTGCAGTTTTACTTTAGTGCCTTATTGCAAACAGGATGAATGTTTTCAAATGTTTTATTCTATACAGGCTTCCTTCTTTCACTCTGTCATTTGGGTTAGTATTGTGGAGCAACAACAAAGTTGTTGATCCATCCTCAGTTTTCTCCCATCACAGCCATTACACTCTGTAACTGTTTTAAAGTCACCATTGCTCTCATGGTGAAATCCCTGAGCGGTTTCCTTCCTCTCCGGCAACTGAATTAGGACGGACGCCTATATCTTTGTAGTGACTTGGTGTATTGATACGCTATCCAAAGTGGGGGTGCTTGTTGAGACTTGTACCAGCAAGTACCAGCATTTGTGGGTTCGATTACAGGCTCAAAACTGCCCGAAACAAATAACCTTCTTCTGAAACTCATCAGTCTATTCTTGTTCTGAAAAATGATGTCTATTCCATGTGAGACATTGCCAAGAAACTGAAGATCTCGATCTGTGTACTACCTGAAAAACTCCAGTCTCCACGTCAACAGTGAAGAGGCGACTCCGGGATGCTTGCCTTCTGGGCAGAGTTGCAAAGAAAAAGCCAATATCTATGTATTCTATGAAAAAATCTGCCGTTTCCAGCCTCAATAGTAATTTACAACATTAACAATGTCTACACTGTATTTCTGAACAATTTGATGTTATTTTAATGGACAAAAATTTGATTTCCTTTCAAAATCAAATCAATTTCTAAGTGTCCCCAAACTTTTGAATGGTAGTGTATATATTTTACATTTGTCCACAAAGTAGTTACCAGTATAGCCCAAGCTAGAAAGGGTGGGGAGGATCAAGTGCTGGTTCAGGTTTTTAGGGGGAAGCTACTTCCACTATTGGGTGCCAGGACAGAGAAGAGCTTGGACTCAGCTGAGCGGGAGCTTCCCTCCCATAGGGGTGGACGGGCCAAGAGACCTGCGGTGGCAGAATGGAGTGCTCAGGTTGGGGTGTAGGGTTTGAGCATAGCCTGAAGGTAGGGAGGGGCAGGTCCTCTTGCTGTTCCATAATTAAGCACCATGGTCTTGTAATGGATGCAAGCTTCGACTGGAAGCCAGTGGAGTGTGTTGAGGAGCAGGGTGACATGGGAGAACTTGGGAAAGTTGAACACCAGGCGGGTTGCAGCATTCTGGATAAGTTACAGGGATTTGATGGCACAAGGAGGGAGCCCAGCCAACATAGAGTTACAGTAGTCTAGACGGGAGAGGACAAATGCCTGGATTAGGACCTGCGCCACTTCCTGTGTGAGGTTGGGTCGTAGTCTACGGATGTTGTAGAGCATGAACCTGCAGGAGCGAGTCACTGCTCTGATGTTTGTAGAGAACGACATGGTGACGTCCAGGGTCATGCCAAGGTTCTTTGCACTCTGGGAGGGCGACACTGTGAAGTTGTCAACCGCGAGAGGTCTTTGAGCGGGCAGACCTTCCCCAGGAGGAAGAGCAGCTCCTTCTTGTCAAGGTTGGTACTTGAGGTGGTGGGTTGACATCCAAGTTGAGATATCTGTCAGGCACTTTATTACTGCAATGTTGGAGTCAGAAACAGAAGCATTTTGCTGCACCTGCAATAACATCTGAAAAATATGTGTATGTGACCAATACAATTTGATTTGATTTTCACAGTCAATTGGATGCCTACGTCACAGCATCGGGCATGAACGCAGTGTCTGTATGTGGAACAGAGAGACCATGTGTCATCACCGCATCACAAATCATCACATATTACTAGATCACACCACATGTATCAGTCTACAGATGTAGGATCTTAATATGAGTCAGTTTGCTACAGCAGGAAAATAGTCCTGCAGCAACAAAATGTGAATTATTATGTGGATTTTAAGTCATTGAGATTTTTGTAGGGGTTGATACATTTTTCTTAAAGGGAAAATCAAGTCTGAAATCTCAAAACCGGAAATGACAAAATCCAGAAGCATTTTTAAACATCAAATACACTACATATTACATATTACACTACTACATATTACACTACTACTACATAAGTTTTACATTTTCTGCATTGCAGGAAAGTTCTCTTGCAACAGGGCGATCAAATAAAGATTCCACATCTGTTCATGAGAGCAACGTCTATCTGTGAAACAACAAAGAGAACGTGTCCTTATCATGTCATCACATCCCCGTCAATAGGCTACGTCACAACAACTCAGTGGGATGTCAACCATCAGAAATATGACAACAGCTTGAGTCTCCAACAAGAGAGACAATGTGTCATCATCCCCGCCAACCACATCACAGATCATTCATATCATCCCATTATCACATCCCAGTCAATGGAATGTCTGTGTCATATAGATCTCATTTCATTGGGATGTCAACCATTCAAACTGTTGCATCTTCGTTGCCTACCTAACTTAGTTGGACTGTGAGACGTCCATCATGAAAATACACAATGTTATTATAGGAAACAAAGAGAGAGGAGAGAAAGGAACAGGGAAGAGGGCAAGAAAAGCAAAGAAAGGGCTATTTTCTAATTTGCCAAATAACCATGGCGACATGACATCTACAGCACATTAGACAAACAATCATAAAAAGGTATGATAAACCCAGACATCTCTAATCTCTGAAAACATACTGGGTGTGTACCAAATGGCACCCTATTCCCTACATAGCGCCCCATGGGCCCTGGTTAAAAGCAATGTCCTATATAGGGAATTAAGGTGGCATTTGGGACTCTCTCAGAATCTGCAGCTTTACTCCTTCATTCTCTGTAATAATAAACGGCTGACAGTAAACAGAAGTGCGTAAGGAGACTGATATGAGAGCAACTTATCAGAGAGAGTATGCCAGTCATCCACGCTCCAAGTTCCACACCCCTAATTCCACAGTCCCTCAAAAAAATCTAATTAGTGTTTGTCTCGCTTGATTGGAAAGCAATCAAAATAGCTCCTTACGTTTGTTGTATGGAAATCATGACTGAGGGTTGCCGTTGGAAACCGCTGTCCTGCTGAATAAATCAGGACCTAAACCTATCATCTCCCCACCCTTGTCCCGATTGTTTGCCTGAAGCGGTTGTGACGGCAGTTTGGATGATAATATGGTGTTGTGGGTGGTTGCTGTCAGTGGTGTAATGGTGTGGGAGTTCAGGAATAAAATTGTGTGATATTAATAATGTCTATTTTAAAAGGTGTTAATAAAAGGGAAGTGAAGCTGCTGCAGGGTGGGTGACACTCTGGAGGACGGGGGGTGATGGAGTGGTGTGGTCGCCAGCTGCAGAGTGACAGTCTGTCTTTCCCTGAGGGGTGTGGGGGGTGAAGGATAGGAAAGGGACCATTCTCTGCTGTCCACACTGCCTCAGTAACTTCCCAGAGAGAAGTGTCTTTATAATCACTCTGGTGTAGTGTGGCACCTGTCAATCACATTGCAGAGAAGGTGGGCCACAGAGTGGGCTGGCTGGGATGGGGAAATGGGGAGGTTGGTTTAAGTCTGAGATGGGGGGCAAGGGGGACTGTGTGAATTTTGGCAACGGCTGCTTGAGTGCTTTTCTCTCTTTTCCCCAGTGCTGTGTGAGCCTCTGAAGAACCAAGCAGGCAGAAAGCCTTGCAAATGATTTAGCAACACAGCCACTTCACTCTATAAACATCTCATTAAAATCAATTATGTCACTCCTGACTGAAATTAAAGCTAAACGCTTTAAAACCTGGCTTTTCCCTTGTGTCAGCCAGTATGAACATTACACCTGACGCTGTCTATTCTTTTGCCTCCTTCTCTTCTCTCTCTTCTCCCCGGTCTCTGTCTCCCATCTATGTCTCTGTCTCTCTCTCTCTCTCTCTCTCTCTCTCTCTCTCTCTCTCACTCTCCCCCTCCTCTCTCTCTCATTCTCTTTCCTCCTCTCTCTCTCTCTCTCTCTCTCTCTCTCTCTCTCTCTCTCTCTCTCTCTCTCTCTCTCTCTCTCTCTCTCTCTCTCTCCCCCTCTCTCTCATTCTCTTTCCTCCTCTCTCTCTCTCTCATTCTCTTTCCTCCTCTCTCTCTCTCTCATTCTCTTTCCTCATCTCTCTCTCATTCTCTTTCCTCCTCTCTCTCTCTCTCTCTCTCTCTCTCTCTCTCTCTCTCTCTCTCTCTCTCTCTCTCTCTCTCTTTCTCTTTCCTCCTCTCTCTCTCTCTCTCTCATTCTCTTTCCTCTCTCTCTCTCTCTCTCTCTCATTCTCTTTCCTCCTCTCTCTCTCTCTCTCTCTCTCTCTCTTCTCTCTCCTCATCTCTCTCTCTCTCTCTCTCTCTCTCTCTCTCTCTCTCTCTCTCTCTCTCTCTCTCTCTCTCTCTCTCTCTCTCATTCTCTTTCCTCATCTCTCTCTCTCTCATTATCTTTCCTCCTCCTCTCTCTCTCTCCCTCTCTCTCTCTCTCTTTCATTCTCTTTCCTTCTCTCTCTCTCTCTCTCCCTCTCTCATTCTCTTTCCTCTCTCTCTCTCTCTCTCATTCTCCATCCTCCTCTCTCTCTCTCATTCTCTTTCCTCATCTCTCTCTCTCTCTGTCTCTCTCTCTGTCTCTCTCTCTCTCTCTCTCTCTCTCTCTCTCTCTCTCTCTCATTCTCCTTCCTCCTCTCTCTCTCATTCTCTTTCCTCATCTCTCTCTCTCTCTCTCTCTCTCTCTCTCTCTCTCTCGCTCTCGCTCTCGCTCTCGCTCTCGCTCATTCTCTTTCCTCCTCTCTCTCTTTCTCGTTCTCTTTCCTCCTCTCTCTCTCATCCTTATTTATTCAATATTTATTTATATTTATTAAATATCCTAAACGGCAAGGCCTGACGTGCTGCCTCCGAAGTTGGAAAGAGATTGGGTGGCATGGCCTAAAGCGGTGACGTGAGTGAGGTGGCTGCAGCCTTCAAGCCGGAGCTCTGGTGGTCACAGGGACGCGCTAGCACAGTCATGATGCTCTGGCTCTTTTGACTGGAACATAAACACCCTGAGAGAGGCGGGGCCACTGGAGAGAGGAGCAGCCAAGGGAAAAGGAAGGGCTGTAGAGAGCAGAGCAGCTATGAGACCAGGCAGCCACTGGCAGCACATGCCCACTGAAAAGGCCCCATCACGCACCTGTATCAGGGGAAACCCCCACACTACCCTCACTCCCACTGGACACTTCAGTCTAGACACCCCTGAGTCATACAGTATTGGCCTCATAGACATGGTTCTGTATGACACATTTTTTCCACATTTTGTTAAGTTCTAAAATGGATTATATAAAAATAAATCCTCAGCAATCTACACACAGTACCCCATAATGACAAAGCGATTTGATATTTTTGCAAATGTATAAAAACCTGAACAGAAATACCTTATTTACGTAATTATTCAGACCCTTCACTTTGAGACTCGAAATTGAGCTCAGGTGCATCCTGTTTCCATTGATCGTCCTTGATTGGAGTCCAGCTGTGGTAAATTCAATTGATTGGACATGATTTGGAAAGGCACACACCTATCTACGTATATAAGGTTCCACAGGTGACAGTTTATGTCAGAGCAAAAACCAAGCCACGACGACGAAGGAATTGTCCGTAGAGGTCTGAGACAGGATTGTGTCGAGGCACAGATCTAGGGAACGGTACCAAAAAAGTTCTGCAGCATTGAAAGTCCCCAAGAACACAGTGCCTCCGTCATTCTTAAATGGAAGAAGTTTGTATAACACGCTAACATAATTGCAAAAGGATTTTCTGATGATCAATTAGCCTTTTAAAATGATAAACTTGGATGAGCTAACACAATGTGCCATTAGAACACAGGAGGGATGGTTGCTGATAATGGACCTCTGTACGCCTATGTAGATATTCCATCCAAAATCTGCCGTTTCCAGCTACCATAGTCATTTACAACATGAACAATGTCTACATGGTATTTCTGATCAATTTGATGTTGTTTTAATGGACAGAAAATGTTTTTCTCTTTAAAAAACAAGGACATTTCTAAGTGACCCTAAACTTTTGAATGGCGGTGTATTTAAAAAATTTGCAAGAATTTCTAAAAACCTGTTTTTGCTTTGTCAGTATGGGGTATATTGTGTAGATTGATGAGGGAAAATAACAATTTAATACATTTTAGAATAAAGGGTCTGAATACATCACCACTCCAAACAAAGAACCTGCCCTCGCCATTCACAGATCATTTGGCTTCAGATGAAAAACTAAAATGCAGGAAACTATGTTCAATGAAAATTAAACCATTCATTCATTACTTAACATGCTAATTATTTAATTTAGTTTTTAAATCACTCATATAATAATGAGTCTGATCTGACTATTCCCAAAAGTCCCAAGGCCTACTATTAAGGAAAATGAAGATAAGACTGAAGGAAAAACTAGGATGTGTCATTTATCCCCTCAATGAAGTTAAACTAGGATGTGTCATTTATCGCCTCAATGAAGTTAAACTAGGATGTGTCATTTATCCCCTCAATGAAGTTAAACTAGGATGTGTCATTTATCGCCTCAATGAAGTTAAACTAGGATGTGTCATTTATCCCCTCAATGAAGTTAAACTAGGATGTGTGTCATTTATCCCCTGAATGAAGTTAAACTAGGATGTGTCATTTATCCCCTCAATGAAGTTAAACTAGGATGTGTCATTTATCCCCTCAATGAAGTTAAACTAGGATGTGTCATTTATCCCCTCAATGAAGTTAAACTAGGATGTGTCATTTATCCCCTCAATGAAGTTAAACTAGGATGTGTCATTTATCCCCTCAATGAAGTTAAACTAGGATGTGTCATTTATCCCCTCAATGAAGTTAAACTAGGATGTGTCATTTATCCCCTCAATGAAGTTAAACTAGGATGTGTCATTTATCCCCTCAATGAAGTTAAACTAGGATGTGTCATTTATCCCCTCAATGAAGTTAAACTAGGATGTGTCATTTATCCCCTTAATGAAGTTAAACTAGGATGTGTCATTTATCCCCTCAATGAAGTTAAACTAGGATGTGTCATTTATCCCCTCAATGAAGTTAATTAGTGTTGGAGGACGAGCCAGATGAAGGCAGCAGTGGGCTGGATGATGATGGTTATGTGTGCTGGCAGGGTTATCTTTTATTTGGAGGCTAGGCTAGTCGTCTGGGTGCTGGTGTTGTTTTGTCTGCGCTGTAATGCCATGTGATGCGTAGGGCCCCTGGGGGGCCTCTGGCTCTCCAGCCTCTCTGATTAAAATCTGTCTCTGACCAGCCTGAGCTGAGGCCCCGGGTCTGTGTCTCCTCACCCTCTCTCCTCTCTCACTCACACCTACATCACCATGACATTCCCCCTTCCCTCCACCTCTCTCTCTCTCTCTCTCTCTCTCAACCCCCCCCCCCCACCCCCCTGCTTACTCTTACTATCCCCATAGACAGGATATCTATTAGTGGGCAAAACAAACACCAAGCTCCTCTGTTCTGCCGTGTTGTACTGCCATGTTGTTGTAGGCCTTAGGAACTAGAGGGATGTCTAATTGTGGAGGCAATCGTGACCATGCATATTCCAGTGAAATTGAGAGTTAGATAAAATGAGTCCTGGTGTTGATATGAGATCGGTGTGTCTGTGTTTCAGATATCCTGACTACACCCTGCTCATCCAGGTAACATACTCAGTAGGAGCAGAGTGAGCCCCCTCCGATCCATCCATTCCTCCCTCCTCTACTCTTTCTCTACACTTCTAGTCTCTCCATCAGCTCCAATTCTCCACAGCTCACAGGCCCAGGCCCAATAACACACACACACACACACACACACACACACACACACACACACACACACACACACACACACACACACACACACACACACACACACACACACACACACACACACACACACACACACACACACACACACACACACACACACAGCCAGCTTATTGTGGATAAGTAAGTAAACTTAAATAAGGGCTCTTTATTGAGCTAAATTAATCATAAAATTGGCCAGTCTCTGGGTGTTATTGTGGGCTGGCATGTTGAGTAAGGAGTTTGTTATGGGTATGTGGCAGCCTAGGGGGAGTGAAGGTGAACACTGAGGGACTTACTCAATGACTTACTACAGCTTTCAATTAACCCTGGCTGTTGTTGGCATGGCCAGCTGCAGTGCATTATGGGACTGTGGAGGTCCTCAGGAGGAGACACAGAGGAGGGGCCAAACTACAGGTAATTTAAATGTATCCATGGCACCATGGAAGGTTTCTCTCTCAGTATGTATAAACCCTGTGATGTATGTTAGATGTTTCTATTCTATTGAACAACCTGAATACTGTTTTGTGGCTGTTCAACACTATCAAACAGTATAGTAAACATTAAACAGTGTTTAAACAACTCAGAGACTGGTTGTGGTTGTGGTTAGGGCAGAGAGAGAGTGTGTGTGTGTGTGTGTGTGTAATGACAATATTACAATGGAAGTTGTCTATCCCTCTCCCTCTCTCTCCCCCTCTCTCTCTTTCTCTCCACCCCATTACCACCTGAAACATATTATGCCAGGAAATTTGTCTTGAAGATGACTGGCTGGTGATTGCCAACAACTGTGTGCATGCGTGCGTGCGCGTGTGTGCGTGTGCGTGTGCGTGTGCGTGTGTGTGTGTGTGTGTGTGTGTGTGTGTGTGTGTGTGTGTGTGTGTGTGTGTGTGTGTGTGTGTGTGTGTGTGTGTGTGTGTGTGTGTGTGTGCGTGCGTGCACACAACTCACAAATCTCCAAGTTAGCGACCCTAATGTGTAGAGATGACTGGGTGATGAGAACAGGGCCTCTGGTCCACTCCAGCCCACCATCATGGCTGTCTGTTGATCCTGGTTAGGCATCTCTTGAACACGCTCATGTACCTCAATGAACCCTGCTACATGTTCAACAAGCTTCCTCTCACACACACACCGACCAAATGTCAGGATTCTCACCCTACACACAAAAGCATGCAATGTTTTCCTACTAATATATACATATCCACATGTTGTTCTCACCTCAAATTCTCAGATTATGGCCATCTCACAGAATGTTGAATTACCAAGAAAATGACACAACAAACAAAAAGCCATTATTTAAATCATGAAAGGATTTGGGCAAATATTTACATTATGTATGTGTATCAAGAGATTCTGAATATAGCAAAGACTAGTATTCAACAGTTTACCAAAGATCTCAAGGAACTATAGCAAACATAAACCATAAAAAAAAAACACAATAGCTATGTAGATGTCCTGTACTCCCTGTTCACCCATGACTGTGTGGCCAAACACGACTCCAACACTATCATTAAGTTTGCTCACGACACAACAGTGGTAGGCCTGATCACCGACAACGATGAGGAGGTCAGAGAATTTGCAGTGTGGTGCCAGGAAAACAACCTCTCCCTCAATTTGAGCAAGACAAAGGAGCTGATCGTGGACTACAGCAAAAGCGGGTCGAACAGGCCCCCATTAACGCCAACGGGACTGTAGTGGAGCGGGTTGAGAGTTTCAAGTTCCTTGGTGTCCACATCACCAACAAACTATCGTGGTCCAAACATACCAAGACAGTCGTGAAGAGGGCACGACAAAACCTTTTTCCCCTCAGGAGACTGAAAAGATTTGGCATGGGTCCCCAGATCCTCAAAAAAGTTGTACAGCTGCACCATCGAGAGCATCCTGACCGGTTGCATCACCACCTGGTATGGCTACTGCTCGGCATCTGACCATAAGGCGCTACAGAGGGTAGTCAGTACGGCCAAGTACATCACTGGGGCCAAGCTTCCTGCCATCCAGGACCTATATAATAGGTGGTGTCAGAGGAAAGTCCATAAAATTGCCAGAGACTCCAGTCACCCAAGTTATAGACTGTCTTCTCTGCTACCACATGGCAAGCGGTACCTGACCGCCAAGTCTAGAACCAAAAGGCTCCTTAACAGCTTCTACCCCCAAGCCACAAGACCTCTGAACAATTAATCAAATGGCCACCGGACTATTTACATTGACAACCCCCCCCCCCCCCCATTTGTTTTTACACTGCTGCTACTTGCTGTTTATTATCTATGTATAGTCACTGCACTCCTACCTACATGTACAAATGACCTCAACTAACCTGTAACCCTGCACATTGACTCAGTACCGGTACCCCCTGTATAGAACCTTGTTGTTGTTATTTTATTGTGTTACTTTTTATACTTTTTTTATTTGAGTTTATTTGGTAAATACCTCTTCTTGAACTACATTGTTGGTTAAGGGCTTGTAACTAAGCATTTCACGGTAAGATCTACACCTGTTGTATTCGGCACGCATGTGATCAATACAGTTTGATTTGATAAACAAAACTACGTTTGAGTAGAGAATGGCAGCATCATATGCACCAGTACATCATACTACTGTACAGCACTACAGCCAGTAGCAACAGTCATTCAATGGAGAAATACATCATATTATGCACCATACTACCTATACCATTAGCTCCACAGCACAGCACTACAGCCAGTAGCAACAGTCATTCAATGAAGAAATACATCATATTATGCACCATACTACCTATACCATTAGCTCCACAGCACAGCACTACAGCCAGTAGCAACAGTCATTCAATGAAGAAATACATCATATTATGCACCATACTACCTATACCATTAGCTCCACAGCACAGCACTACAGCCAGTAGCAACAGTCATTCAATGAAGAAATACATCATATTATGCACCATACTACCTATACCATTAGCTCCACAGCACAGCACTACAGCCAGTAGCAACAGTCATTCAATGAAGAAATACATCATATTATGCACCATACTACCTATACCATTAGCTCCACAGCACAGCACTACAGCCAGTAGCAACAGTCTTTCAATGAAGAAATACATCATATTATGCACCATACTACCTATACCATTAGCTCCACAGCACTACAGCCTGCAGCCTCATTACTACAGTGTTACAGCCATGCACTGTACAACTTTAGACATTAACAGTGAAGTGAGTATTTCTTCATCTCTATTATCTTCTCATGGAGCCCATAGTTACCTTGGAGAGATGGATCTCTTCCTATTTAAATTCATTAGCAAAGCCGTAATAGATTCCTTTAATTATTATTCTATTCAGTGGAGTCCTCCTTCCATTCTCCTCCACCAGATTAGGCCTCTTTTCAACAGAGTGTGATATGATATTATTTTTAATCCATTTCTCTATAATACACCACTGTGTGTTTCTCCCTTTCTCTCTGCCTTCCCTTCTTCCCTTCCTTCCTCAGGCTTTTTTTGTTGCTAGTCTGAAACAAGGCCCTGATTAAACGGAGACAATGATGCAAGTTTCAATTGTGAAAATAGAACAGCTAATCCTCTGCTCCAGATTTCCTCAGGGTGGGAAGATTGAAGACTGCCAAGGGAACCTCTTTGGAAGTATTCATGCTAAAAAATATCTGTCTGCAGGAATCGGAGGCATGTTTCTTAGTGATCTGTGTCAGATAGACTGACAGTATGGGCACACACTGGACTTTGTCCACACACACACATACTTACACTGACACCCCGACGAACACACACACATTACAAATGCCCACACTGTCACGTTCTGACCTTTTATTTCCTTTGTTTTGTCTTTGTCCCCGGTTTGCCAGCATAGCCCAGTGCGGGTTATTCCACCTCGCCGCACTGGCCTGGCTACAGGGAGCATTCAACCAGGTAAGGTTGGGCAGGCTCGTTGCTCAAGAGCTCCAGTGCGCCTACATGGTCCTGTCTACTCAGTGCCACCTCTACGCACCAGCCCTCCGGTGAAACCCCCGCACCAGGCTGTCTCTCCGTCTTCTGCCTACATGTGTTTCCGCCTGTCCAGCGCTACTAGAGCCTTCCTCCTCTCCAGGGTTGCCAGAGTCTCCCGTCTGTCCTGAGCCGCCAGAGTCTCCCGTCTGTCCTGAGCCGCCAGAGTCTCCCGTCTGTCCTGAGCCGCCAGAGTCTCCCGTCTGTCCTGAGCCGCCAGAGTCTCCCGTCTGTCCTGAGCCGCCAGAGTCTCCCGTCTGTCCTGAGCCGCCAGAGTCTCCCGTCTGTCCTGAGCCGCCAGAGTCTCCCGTCTGTCCTGAGCCGCCAGAGTCTCCCGTCTGTCCTGAGCCGCCAGAGTCTCCCGTCTGTCCTGAGCCGCCAGAGTCTCCCGTCTGTCCTGAGCCGCCAGAGTCTCCCGTCTGTCCTGAGCCGCCAGAGTCTCCCGTCTGTCCTGAGCCGCCAGAGTCTCCCGTCTGTCCTGAGCCGCCAGAGTCTCCCGTCTGTCCTGAGCCGCCAGAGTCTCCCGTCTGTCCTGAGCCGCCAGAGCCGCCAGCCAGCCAGGAGCCGCCAGAGCCGTCAGCCAGCCAGGCGATGCCAGAGTCGCCCTTCACTCCGGAGCTGCCGGAGTCTCCCGCCTGTCCCGCACTGACGGAGTCTCTCGCCTGTCCGGTGCTGCCGGAATCTCCCGTCCATGCGGGACCCATTTCTAGGGTCCCCAGTCCGAGGTCAGCGGCGAGGGTCGCCGTGTTTAGGAGGCCACGGCAGTGGACAATGAGGCGGAAAAAAACTGTGGTAAAGTGGGGTCCACGTCCCGCGCCAGAGCCGCCACCGCGGGCAGGCACCCAACTAGACCCTCGCCTATAGGTTCAGGTTTTGCGGCCGGAGTCCGCACCTTTGGGTACTGTCACGTTCTAACCTTTATTTCCTTTTGTTTTGTTTTTATTTAGTATGGTCAGGGCGTGAGTTTGGGTGGGCAGTCTATGTTTGTTTTTCTATGTTTGGTTTCTGCTTCGGCCTAGTATGTTTCTCAATCAGAGGCAGGTGTCGTTAGTTGTCTCTGATTGAGAATCATACTTAGGTAGCCTGGGTTTCACTGTTGGTGTGTGGGTGTTTGTTTTCCGTGTGTGTTTGTTGCCACACGGTACTGTTTCGGTTTTGTTCGTTTCACGTTTATTGTTTTGTAGTGTTCAGTTTGTCTTTAAATAAACGTTATGGACACTTACCACACTCCACATTGGTCCTCCGATCCTTCTCGCTTTTCCTCCTCAGAAGAGGAGGAGGAATGCTGTTACACACACATACAGTTGAAGTCGGTAGTTTACATACACTTAGGATGGAGTCATTAAAACTTGTTTTTCAACCACTCCACAAATTTCTTGTTTACAAACGATAGGTTTGTGCATGACTCAAGTAATTTTTCCAACAATTGTTTACAGACAAATTATTTCACTTATAATTTCTATGTATCACAATTCCAGTGGGTCAGAAGTTTACATACACTAAGTTCACTGTGCCTTTAAACAGCTTGGAAATTTCAGAAAATGATGTCATGGCTTTAGATGCTTCTGTTAGGCTAATTGACATCATTTGAGTCAATTGGAGATGAACTTGTGGATGTATTTCAAGGTCTACCTTGAAACTCAGTATTTTGGAACATGGGAAAATCTAAAGAAACCAGCCAAGACCTCAGAAAAAAATTGTAGACCTCCACAAATCTAGTTCATCCTTGGGAGCAACTTCCAAACGCCTGAAGGTACCACGTTCATCTGTACAAAACAATATTATGCAAGTGTAAACACCATGGGACCACGCAGTCGTCATACTGCTCAGGAAGTACATGCATTCTGTCTCCTAGAGATGAAACATACTTGTGTGAAAAGTGCAAATCAATCCCAGGGCAACAGCAAAGGACCTTGTGAAGATGCTGGAGGAAACGGGTACAAAAGTCTCTATATCCACAGTAAAACAAGTCCTATATTGACATAACCTGAAAGGCTGCTCAGCAAGGAAGAAGCCACTGCTCCAAAACTGCCATAAAAAGCTAGACTACAGTTTGCAACTGCACATGGGACAAAGATTGTACTTTTTGGAGAAATGTCCTCTGGTCTGATAAAAAAAATAGAACTGTTTGGCCATAATGACCTTCGTTATGTTTGGAGGAAAAAGGGGGAGGCTTGCAAGCCGAAGAACTCCATCCTAACCGTGAAGAACGGTGGTGGCAGCATCATGTTGTGGGGGTGCTTTGCTGTAGGAGGGACTGGTGCACAATAGATGGCATCATGAGGTAGGAAATTATGTGGATATTTTGAAGCAACATCTCAAGACATCAGTCAGGAAGTTAAAGCTTGGTCGCAAATGGGTATACCAAATGGACAATGACCCCAAGCATACTTCCAAAGTTGTGGCAAAATGGCTTAAGGACACCAAAGTGAAGATATTGTAGTGGCCATCACAAAACCCTGACCACGATGCTATAGAACATTTGAGGGAAGAACGGAAAAGGAGGCCTACAAACCTGACTCAGACCAGCTCTGTCAGGAGGAATGGGCCAAAATTCAACCAACTTATTGTGGGAAGCTTGTGGAAGGCTACCTGAAACATTTGACCCAAGTTAAACCATTTAAAGGCAATGCTACCAAATACTAATTGAGTGTATGTAAATTTCTGACCCACTGGGAATGTGATGAAAGAAATAAAAGTTGAAATAAATTATTCTTGCTAATATTATTCTGATATTTCACATTATTAAAATAAAGTGGTGATCCTGACTGACCTAAGACAGGGAATTTATACTAGGATTAAATTTCAGGAATTGTGAAGAACTGAGTTTAAATGTATTTGGCTAAGGCGTATGTAAACTTCCAACTTCAACTGTATAACATGTGCAAACATTCATACTGACCACACACACACACACACACACACACACACACACACACACACACACACACACACACACACACACACACACACACACACACACACACACACACACACACACACACACACACACACACACACACACACACACTTTCACAATCCTGTTGCCTAGTCTCTTTACCCCCACTATATGTACATAGCTACTGTACCTCAATTACCTCGTACCACTGCACATCGACTCAGTACTGGTATTTTTGACACGTTTTTGTTATTAGTGTATTTATTCCGCACATCACTATTTAAATTGTGTTTTACATTTTTGCATTGTATTTCACTTTTACTCCACACCTGTTGTTTATGAAGCAGGTGATAAATAAAATTTGATTTGATTTGATCTGTAAATAATGTACACAATAAGCCTTGCATTCTCGTATTCCATGGTCAGTGTGTGTGTGTGTGTGTGTGTGTGTGTGTGTGTGTGTGTGTGTGTGTGTGTGTGTGTGTGTGTGTGTGTGTGTGTGTGTGTGTGTGTGTGTGTGTGTGTGTGTGTGTGTGTGCGTGTGCATCTAGATTATACAATATGTGTGAACTCATCTCTCCAAACTCTGCCATGGAGGAAGTCAATTCAAGACGAGACCCTTTCCCCCTCTGGAATAGTTCTAGTGTTGATTTACTGCCACAGCGTAGCTCTGTGTGGCTTTCACGAAGGCCTTCCTCTCAATAGCAGTAACTGATCTGCTCTTCTTCCTCCATGTGTAATCACAGAAGCCTTTCATTAGTGATACAATCAAATCAAATCACATTGAATCACATGGTTAGCAGATATTATTGTGAGTGTAGCGAAATGCTTGTGCTTCTAGTTCCGACAGTGCAGTAATATCTATCAAGTAATCTAACAATTCCACAACAACTACCTAATACACACAAATCTAAGTAAGGGATGGAATAAGAATATACACATATAAATATATGGATGAGCGATGACCGAGTGGCATAGGCAAGATGCAATAGCTGGTATAAAATAGCATATATACTGGTACATATGAGATGAGTAATGCAAGATATGTAAACATTATTAAAGTGGCCAATGATTTCAAGTCTGTATGCCCTCTCTGTGTTAGTGACGGCTGTTTAACAGTCTGATGGTCTTGAGATAGAAGCTATTTTTCAGTCTCTCGGTCTCAGCTTTGATGCACCTGTACTGACCTTGCCTTCTGGATGGTAGCGGGGTGAAAAGGCAGTGGCTCTGGGGCACTGTATTAGTAGTAAGCTACCTTAGAACCTCTGTCTGTCTATGGATAGCAGCTCTATGTCACTGTAGTCAGCTACCTTAGAACCTCTGTCTGTCTATGGATAGCAGCTCTATGTCACTGTAGTCAGCTACACTAGAACATCTGTCTGTCTATGGATAGCAGCTGTATGTCACTGTAGTCAGCTACACTAGAACATCTGTCTGTCTATGGATAGCAGCTCTATGTCACTGTAGTCAGCTACACTAGAACATCTGTCTGTCTATGGATAGCAGCTCTATGTCACTGTAGTCAGCTACCTTAGAACCTATGTCTGTCTATGGATAGCAGCTCTATGTCACTGTAGTCAGCTACCTTAGAACCTATGTCTGTCTATGGATAGCAGCTCTATGTCACTGTAGTCAGCTACCTTAGAACCTATGTCTGTCTATGGATAGCAGCTCTATGTCACTGTAGTCAGCTACCTTAGAACCTCTGTCTGTCTATGGATAGCAGCTCTATGTCACTGTAGTCAGCTACACTAGAACAACATCTGTATGTCTATGGATAGCAGCTCTATGTCACTGTAGTCAGCTACCTTAGAACCTATGTCTGTCTATGGATAGCAGCTCTATGTCACTGTAGTCAGCTACCTTAGAACCTATGTCTGTCTATGGATAGCAGCTCTATGTCACTGTAGTCAGCTACCTTAGAACCGCTGTCTGTCTATGGATAGCAACTCTATGTCACTGTAGTCAGCTACCTTAGAACCTATGTCTGTCTATGGATAGCAGCTCTATGTCACTGTAGTCAGCTACACTAGAACATATGTCTGTCTATGGATAGCAGCTCTATGTCACTGTAGTCAGCTACACTAGAACCTATGTCTGTCTATGGATAGCAGCTCTATGTCACTGTAGTCAGCTACACTAGAACCTATGTCTGTCTATGGATAGCAGCTCTATGTCACTGTAGTCAGCTACACTAGAACCTCTGTCCGTCTATGGCACATATGTCAGAGTCAAGGCCCGCGGGCCACATCCGGCCCGCGAGAAGGTTTTTTACGGCCCCTGGGATGATCTTGATTTATTATTAGAACCGGCCCGCAGACCGCAGCAAGCCGGCAGCCCGCAGATCTTTTACATGCACCAATACTACATTTCCCACAATGCAACGGTGACGCACCGAGCAGTAGGCTGCTTCATTTCAATATTTATTGGCACAGCAGTTGTCAGCATCACAGTAAAATTAACTTTCAGATACCCATCAAAAATGGCAAAACGGAAGGTGGACACTGAGAACCGGGGGTTTCAAACAAGGTGGGAGTCGGAGTATTTGTTCACGGAGGTAGCTGGAAAACCTGTGTGTCTTCTGTGTGGAGAAAGTGTGGCGGTACTGAAAGAGTATAATCTGAGACGACATTATGAAACGAAACACGCGGACAAAAACAAGAATATGGACATGGAACAAAGGCTACAAAAGGCAGAGGAATTAAAACGAGGCCTCAAATCTCGACAGGCTCTGTTCAAAAAAGCCAAATCACAAGGCCAGGCTGCTGTCAAGGCCAGTTTTATTTTGGCAGAAGAGATCGTTAAATCAGCCCGGCCATTTACGGAGGGGGATTTCATCAAAAACTGCATGATTAAAGTTTGTGACGAAGTTTGCCCAGAAAAAAGGCAACTCTTTTTAAATGTGAGTCTGAGCAGAAACACCATTGCCGAGAGAGTAGACCAGTTGTCCATCAATCTAAAAGAGCAGCTTGTGAAAAAGGGAAAAGATTTCATTGCATATTCCTTGGCTGTGGATGAGAGCACCGACATTTCTGACATTGCCCAGTTGTCAATTTTCATCCGCGGAGTGGACTCCAGCCTAAGCGTGACAGAGGAGTTTTTGGCTTTACGTCCTATGCATGGCAAAACTACGGGGCATGATTTGTATGAAGAGGTGTCAAGATGTGTAAATGAGATGGAGCTGCCTTGGGAAAAACTTGTGGGTTTGACAACCGACGGAGCACCTGCGATGTGTGGACACAGGAGCGGACTGGTGGGGAAGATACGGGAAAAGATGCAAGAGGAAAACGCGACAGGTGAGCTGACAGCTTATCATTGTATCATACACCAGGAAGCGTTGTGCGGTAAAGCCTTGAAAATGGAGCATGTAATGAGCATCATCACGCGCACAGTTAACTTTATCAGAGCCAAAGGTTTGAATCACCGCCAGTTCAAGGCATTTCTGACGGAGTTAGAAACGGAGCATGGTGATTTGCCTTATCACACAGAGGTGCGATGGCTAAGCCAGGGAAAGGTGCTTCAAAGATGTTTCGAGCTTCGTGAGGAGATTTGTCTGTTCTTGGACAGCAAAGGGAAAGACACAACACAACTCCGAGACGAAATGTTTCTGTGTGAAATGGCTTTTCTGTGTGACATTACGAGTCATCTGAATGCAATGAACTTGCAGCTGCAGGGTCGGGATCGTGTCATCTCTGATATGTACAGTACAGTGAAGGCATTTAAAACCAAACTGACTCTGTGGGAGACGCAGATGCGGAAAGAAAATTTGAGCCACTTTCCCAGCTGCCAGACCATGAAAGAGAAGCTCTCTACCAGTGCGTTCCCGAGCGCACAGTTGGCTGATAAAATAGGTATGCTTGCCGCTGACTTTCGACGCCGATTTGCTGACTTTGAAGCACAAAAAGCAGGTTGGAACTGCTCGGTAACCCATTTGCTGTTGACGTGGAAAGCTCACCACCAAACCTCCAAATGGAGTTGATTGACCTCCAATGCAATGATGCACTGAGGGCAAAATATGCGGCAGTGGGTGCTGCGGAGTTCGCCCGTTTCCTCCCCGACACAATGCCCCAGCTGCGCATCCAGGCTGCTCAAACGTTGTCTATGTTTGGCAGCACATACCTGTGTGAACAACTGTTTTCTTTGATGAACTTGAACAAAACATCACACAGAAGTCGACTTACTGCTGAACACCTCCACTCAATTCTGAGGATTTCCTCAGCTCAGAGCCTTACCCCGAACATTGATGAACTTGTGGAAAAGATGGGACACCACCAAGTATCACCCTCAACCTCAAACAAGTGAACATTACTGTGCAATCACATATTTAGAGTTTTTACTCAGTTCAAGTTTAAAAGTTAAAGTTTAATATTTGTTTTCACTGCATGTTACTTCTCCTTAAACAAAGTGTTGTTTTTGATTAATAGATTTTTGCACTATATTTTATTGTATTTCAATCCAATTATATTTTAAAAATATTTCAGTTGAGTGGATGATAGAAAATTGCTATTATTGTTTTTTTCTTTGAAGTAAATTTAGCCCACTTTTGCTAAAATAGAAAATATAGGCTACTGATGGTGCCTTGAATACCGGTTTCTTTCATTTAATGTTCATGTTATGGGGATTTTTATATAAAGGAAATTTGTCTTTTGTGTCTGTTGAAAATTAAAGATTACTGACAGAGCCATAAGAAAATATTGCTTTATTTATCTGATCATATTGGAATATATTTGTTAGGTTTTCAGTAGGTTCAATTAGGTTCACTAGACTATATGCGTCATTTAAAAATTTTTCAATGAACATTCGAACAGTCCGGCCCTCGGCTTGTAGCTAAATTTTTTATTTGGCCCTCCGTCCATTTGACTTTGACACCCCTGGTCTATGGATAGTAGCTCTATGTCACTGTAGTCAGCTACATTAGAACCTCTGTCTGTCTATGGATAGCTTACTTACTTACTCCTCGTTGCTCTCTAAGGAAAACAAGGCCACAACAGTCTATCTATATCAACACAATGTGACTGTGATAATCCAATGGAACATTAAAGTCCTTTGTCTGTTTGTTGACAGCATAATGTAGCTTTGGCACACATCACAATAACCAACAGAAAAGACCCATGAAAAAAGAAACAGATGGAAAAGGGAAAAATGTGGACCTCGATAATCCTCCATTGAGAAATACAAAGTACAACCATCTAAATATAGCCCCTACTGCTGACACTGCCTCTGTAATAAAGGTTCACAGTTTAGAATATTGTCTCTAAGCGACAGTAGTGAAATGGTGCATCTGAAGTCAGACACACATCTAATAGTAAATGCTCTGCTATCTATGATAAACCCATTCACCAGACAGAGAACAGCCTCTTCCTGTCACTGAAACCTAAACAGTGGAGAGAGAGAGAGAGAGAAACAATTAGCTGAGAGGTCCCTGGGATCATAAGTAATCATTTGATTGAAATTAAGTGACAGGTTTAACAAGCAGGGATAATTTCACATTTTCTTTCTTCCTGGGGAAATCTGCCCTTTAATTGGGTTTGCAGGGCCTCATTGTTTGGCAAACAGTCCTAAAGCATACCGAGGCCCAGCCTGCCACTGTGTCTCATTATCCTCCACACAGTCTCAGTGTCACATTCCCCCGTCTCCCACCATCTCTCCATCTGGCTATCCCTCTTTCTCTCTCTCCTTCTCACTCCCACCATCTCTCTGTCTGCCCCTCCATCGCTCTCTTGCTCTTTCGATCTCTCTTTCTCTTACTCTTTCTCTCTCCTTTTCCATCCTCTCACGAGCTCACGCGCCCAAGCACACTGATGAATGTGTATTTTCCCCCTTCTTTGACTGTGATAGCACTACTAAGACTGCTACCTGGTATCTGTTGGTATTTGTTTCTGGGTCTATGGGTTTTATTAAACAGGAAAAACCAATCATTCAATTCTGGTCCACCATTACAGCCTGTTACCGCACACCAGAATCAGACACGATGTCTGTGTGAAGCGAACGTGAAAAGCTCTTCCCCTCTCTCCCTCTATTCGTCTTCCCCTCTCTCTCCCTCTTCCCCTCTTTCCCTCTCTCCCCTTCTATCCCTCTTCCCCTCTCTCCCTCGCCCCCTCTCTCCCTCTCTCTCTTCCCCTCTCTCCCTCGTCCCCTCTCTCCCTCTCTCTCTCTTCCCCTCTCTCCCTCTTCCCCTCTCTCCCCCCTCTCTCCCTCTTCCCCTCTCTCCCTCTCTCTCTTCCCCTCTCTCCCTCTTCCCCTCTCTCCCTCCCTCTCTCCCCTTCTATCCCTCTTCCCCTCTTCCCCTCTCTCCCTCTATTCGTCTTCCCCTCTCTCTCCCTCTTCCCCTCTCTCCCTCTCTCCCCTTCTATCCCTCTTCCCCTCTCTCCATCGTCCCCTCTCTCCCTCTCTCTCTCTTCCCCTCTCTCCCTCTTCCCCTCTCTCCCTCCCTCTCTCCCCTTCTATCCCTCCCTCTCTCCCCTTCTATCCCTCTTCCCCTCTCTCCCTCTTCCCCTCTCTCTCTCTTCCCCGCTCTCCCTCTTCCACTCTCTCTCCCTCTTCCCCTCTCTCTCCCTCTTCCTCTCTCCCCTTCTCTCCCTCTGCCCCTCTCTCCCTCCCTCTCTCTCTTCCCCTCTCTCCCTCTCTCTCTCCTTCTCTCCCTCTTCCCCTCTCTCCCTCTATTCCTCTTCCCCTCTATTCCTCTTCCCCTCTCTCCCTCTTCCCCTCTCTCCCTCTTCCCCCCTCTCCCTCTATTCCTCTATTCCTCTTCCCCTCTCTCCCTCTTCCCCTCTCTCCCTCGATTCCTCTTCCCCTCTCTCCCTCTATTCCTCCATTACTGGATGCTATTCTGTCATACTAGAAAATGAAAAGTCCCTCCAATTTTCACTGCAAGATCATTTCCACAGAAAACATCTGTTGACAATGTCGCCTATTGAACCCATTCTCTCTATTACTGAGATGGTGATGGGTGGGCTGTTGATTGCTGTTAGTCTGTCAGGCAGGGTACTGTGCACACACACAGACACACACCCACACACAAACATAGACACACACTCCAGAGTACTGCAGCATGTCTGATATTCTCAGTGGCTCCATTGTGGGGAAATTGAAGCAGCAGTGTGTGGCTGCAGATGGCTGTTATTGTGAACCAGGGGGAAACTACTGCCACCATCATGGCTCCAGCCAGGACCCAGAATAATGGGGGAACTCAATGGAGTGTTAAATAGGAAATCATCTGTTTTCAGACACACATTTAATGTCATTGCCTCTCACCCAGTCTTTTCCCTCTCTTTCTTTGCCAACATTCTCCCTTTCTTTTATTCTCTCTCTCTCTCTCTCTCTCTCTCTCTCTCTCTCTCTCTCTCTCTCTCTCTCACTCTCACTCACTCACTCACTCACTCACTCACTCACTCACTCACTCACTCACTCACTCACTCACTCACTCACTCACTCACTCACAACCTCATTGTTGTTGTTGAGGGCCCTAGGTTATCTAATCTAGCATGGGCAGCCTTTCCACTGCGTGTTCACAATAGGGCCATTTGTAATGTGGGTCTGTGCTCCCTCTCACTACCCTCTTCCAGACGACAAGTACCTCCCCCAGCAGGGTTTCTCCATTAGGAACCTGATAGTCTCACCCTACCTAGTGCACACACACACACACACACACACACACACACACACACACACACACACACACACACACACACACACACACACACACACACACACACACACACACACACACACACACACACACACACACACACACACACACACACACACACACACACACACACACACACACACACACACACACACAGGCACCAGATTATCTAGTCCATTTTCTCTTCTCCTTAATGGCCAAACTCATGAGGAGAGTCATCAGGCTTTATGAATATAAAACAGGGAGCAGGGAAACTGATTGAAACAGCAGAGTTTTGTGATAGTTAGGGTAAAAGTAATTAGCCGGGGAGAGCAGAGGTCTGAACGGGTGTGTGAATTACTGGCAGGATTATTTATCCTCACAGGGGAGTTCTTTGATCCTCCCTACGGTCTTCCTATGGCTTGTTTTGTCTTGAGGTGAACAGTGTGTGGTGGACAAATATCATAGAAACACAACTGTGTCTCTCTTGACTGCACAGAGATCCAGGAATGACTCATAGATGAAGCTCATAAAAACCTCCAAGCAGCAGTTGTTGTATTATTAGCTGTGCCCACAAATAGATGTAAGATGTTGTTGGCTGTTGGTCAAAAACACATTACATCACACAGCTGCTAATTTTAGCTCCTCTCTTTAAGGCCCCTTCTGAAAATAACAAAATCTATAATTTTATACTCCACTTCTCTCACTTCTTTGCTCTCCTGTAATCCACACTGAACAGCTCTCACATCTCACACCTAACTAGAGACTTGTCTCCCAGAGGTTGCAGCAATGCGCGCAGGCGCACACACACACGAACACACACGCACGCACGCACGCACGCACGAACACACACACACGCACGCACGCACGAACACACACACACACACACACACACACACACACACACACACACACACACACACACACACACACACACACACACACACACACACACACACACACACACACACACACACACACACACACACACACACACACACACACACACACACACACACACACACACAGAGTCTAGCGGATCACCGTCGCCTGCCATCAGGTTGCTACCATGAGGATTCGCCGCAGGCTGAGCAAAACCTTTTCCCTTCACTGCACTGTCACACTCCCACTGGAGGAGGAGTCTAAAAGCAGCAGCAACTGGAAGAAAAGGGAAGAAAAATGGTTTGTTCCTTTCTAAGATTTATTTAAGAGAGGTAAGCTTTGGCTTTTATACCTTCAGGTACTTTGACTGTAGCTGAGTGAGTTTGCTTTCATGTTCCGTGAAAATCCCATCTTGTAAGAAGAAGAAGAGTCTCAAGATCAAGCTGCTTCACATTCTTGCTGTCTGTCTGTTTTATTGTCTCTCTTCATTTCTGCTAGAGACCTCGTCTCCATTCTTACCCCCACCCCAGTACAGACAGGACCCACGGGGCAGATTGGACACCTGGTCCTATTCATTAGGACACACTGTCGCAAAACATTTTGAAACGGAAAACAAAAACAAGCGTTTCTGATTGGACCTGTTCTGGTGATCCTTCCCCATTTTAGTCCGTTTTCTTCATTTGTTGCCTAATAAATATGATCCTGGAATGTGACTAAATAGTTAATCTGCCTAATTGATTTTCTCTCTTTAATAAGAGGACACTGACTGCAAGGAGGGAGTACTGGGGCCATTTCATTAACTCTGAACTCTGACCCTTAAATGACCCCATCCCTTATTTGACCCTCCTTATTTGACCCCCCTTATTTGACAATATGACAGGACCATTATAAATTATGTTTAAGAAATATACCAATGCGGTGTAATCCAAGACTACATTACCCTTCAAAATGTAACCAACTTGTCACACCCTGGCCATAGTGAGGCTTTAATTCTCTATTTTGGTTAGGCCAGGGTGTGACTAGGGTGGGCATTCTATGTTCAGTTTCTATGTTTTGTATTTCTTTGTTGTTTGGCCGGTGTGGTTCTCAATCAGAGGCAGCTGTCTATCGTTGTCTCCACGTAGGTAGCTTTTCCCACATGGGTTTTGTGGGTGGTTGTTTTCTGCTTTGTGTGTCTGCACCAGTTTCGTTTGTGCTGCTTTGATCATTTTTGTTCTAGTGTTGGGTTATAATAAAGATCATGAACACGTACCACGCTACACCTTGGTCCTCACCTTATTCCACCAACAGCCATTACACAGCTGTTGTATTGGACAGGTCATCTGCTTGGCCACAGTCCATAGGGTAGTGCTATTATCTAAGTGAACTTTCATTTACATAACAGATGTCTAATGTTAGCTTGGTGTGCGTGAGATATGTTGTTAGGGGGATTTGGACGAGGATTTTGAATAGACAGTCTATTCTAAACCTCCAGCTCTTGTGAGCCAGTCATTGTGAGCCTAACACTAAATTGCGACACTTCTTTACCCATTCTTGGTATTATTGCCAGAATAAATGTGAATTGGATAATATCCAGCGCAAAGCTAGGACTGTGGTATTGTCTTTTCTTATTCAATTTTGCATGATGTTTATCATGGTGGCTCATCACCCGATCCTGTATTCTAATGACTGTGACCTTGTGTTGAATATATTTCATTCATACAACTATGAAAATGTCCTCCAGGCCCTGCCTATAATCCTGGAAGTAAGAGATTGAATAGAATAATAATTTCTCTGCTCGATAACACCTACAGAAGCCCTGTGAGCAGCTGTCTGATGAGAGGTAAGAAAAGAGTCAAAGTGAGACCATGCCATCAGATTCCCTTTGGCTGTCTTGATGTCTTTTTGTTTTGAAGAGGAGGAAGGTAGCCCAGAGGCCTTGTTTTTGAGCTCTCTTTGTACGTGCATGTGTGTTTATGTGCATGTGTGTTTATGTGCATGTGTGTTTATGTGCATGTGTGTTTATGTGCATGTGTGTTTATGTGCACATGTGTGTGTGTACATGTCTGAGCAGCTGCAGGTTTATACCTTACTCACCCCTGGCTCACAGCGACATTACATCCCTGAACAACAAAACACTGCGTCATGGGTAATACTGAGAGAACGTTATGCGGACTGACGAGAGTGGCCACTTGAACGTGTATTATTGTGTGAGAACTAGATTAGTTTGATATCAAAATCTTTGTTATCTATATAGCTCATTATTACCATAAACCCTGTGTGAGTTACAACTGTTCAGATTATGTGATTTAGATGAGTCCTGACAGTCCAGTGCAGTAAAGTGGGTTCCACAATCATAGTGTGGGTGTAGTGATATGTTGAGGTCCAATGTGGTTACAGTACTACAGTGATAAAGAGATTGGGGTTTAGCCTCCCTTCTCCAACCCAGTGGACTTGACATATCCCCCCTCATGCGTACCATTTGATCTCAACTCTCAGGAACATTAATTAGGTTTTAAGTCTTTAAGAGGAGCTATTCCAATTATAAAGAGCCCCACTCCGTCAGGCATACAAATGCTGCCCAGGCCAGCCTTGAATAGGGTCTGCTGCAGACTACAGACATGAAGCCTCAGAGCAGAGCAGAGAGCTATACAGTGTGTGTGTGTGTGTGTGTGTGTGTGTGTGTGTGTGTGTGTGTGTGTGTGTGTGTGTGTGTGTGTGTGTGTGTGTGTGTGTGCGTGTGCGTACGTGTACGTGTGTGTGCAGAACCAGAGTGCTTAACTAGCAGAATCCAGCGTGGTGTGACTAAGACACAGCATCAGGAGAAATAATAGCCTTAAACACTCAACTGAATCTGGTGGTTTCCCCAGCAACGATAGATAATGAGCAAAAAGAGGAATCTGCTCCAAGTGCTCTCTGAGCGGAGCTACAGTTTAATATGTATGTTTATAATGAGCATCGGTTATACAGGATGTGGCTAAAATATATGTGAAATGATACGAGCAGCAATTTCAGTGTAATGTTTAAAATACCAAACATGGAATGTGAACATGTTTGAAATGTGAATAACGTCTGAGATGATAGGCATACGACATGTCTTGTTGTTTACAATGACCTTCAACAAAGGTTAGTATACATACTGTCTAGATTAAAGTCAAAGCAAATGGAACAGGATTCAAGACTACTGAGCTGGCTTTGAGTGCATCAATACATTGAGGTCATTCTGCAGAGGAGGAAAGGTGAATCCCTTTACCTGCCAGTGTCTCTCTCTGTTATAAAGCTGTGCCCTGTTATGACGCTGGCTGTAGCCTTGAGCTATACTTGAAGAGTTTCTTTGCAAAACACTATATATACATTTTCAGAAATGTTGGTAAATGAGCTTTTATTGATTAAAGAACTTATGAAAGAGATTGGTGTGTTTTTTCACTATCGTGGCATGGGGTTTTACAATGACCGATATATATTTGTTTGAAATGGGGTTCATTTCAGAGAGAAAAATAACGTGTTTTTGCAAAACACTATATATCCGCTCAGAGAAAAAACAAGTACTGCTACAGTAGGCTTTACACAGTCAAATGTAAGAAATAAAGAACTGTACAAATGACACATTTGTAACATCAATATAATAAAAAATAAAATAACAAATCAATACTGTAACATGAGATCTATATCTTCATTAAATAGTATCCGCAAAACACCAGTCTCAATGTCAACAGTGAAGAGGCGACTCCGGGATGCTGGCCTTCTAGGTAGAGTTGCAAAGAAAAAGCCACATCTCAGACTGGCCAATAAAACGAAAAGATTAAGATGGACAAAAGAACACAGACACTGGACAGAGGAACTCCGGCCAGCATCCCGGAGTTGCCTCTTCACTGTTGATGTTGAGACTGGGGTACTATTTAATGAAGCTGCCAGTTGAGGACTTGTGAGGCGTCTGTTTCTCAAACTAGACACTCTAATGTACTTGTCCTCTTGCTCAGTTCCCACTCCTCCCACGCCTCCCACTCCTCTTTCTATTCTGGTTAGAGCCAGTTTGCGCTGTTCTGTGAAGGGAATAGTACACAGCGTTGTACGAGATCCTCGGTTTCTTGGAAATGCATTGCATGGTATAGCCTTAATTCTCAGAACAAGAATAGACTGACGAGTTTCAGAAGAAAGTTCTTTGTTTCCGGCCATTTTGAGCCTGTAATCGAACCCACAAATACTGATGCTCAACTAGTCTAAAGAAGGCCAGTTTTATTGCTTCTTTAATCAGGACAACAGTTTTCAGCTGTGCTAACATAATTGCAAAATGGTTTTCTGATGATCAATTAGCCTTTTAAAATGATAAACTTGGATTAGCTAACACAACGTGCCATTGGAACACAGGAGTGATGGTTGCTGATAATGGGCCTCTGTACGCCTATGTAGATATTCCATAAAGAAATAGTCATTTACAACATTAACAATGTCTACACTGTATTTCTGATCAATTTGATGTTATTTTAATGGACAAAAAAATAGCTTTTCTTACTAAAACAAGGACATTTCTAAGTGACCCCAAACTTTATTTATCCAGAGCGACTTTGATCTTAAGATAGCTAGGTGAGACCACCTATCACAGTCAAATACACAGGATACAAACGTTCCAAACATTTGAAGAAACCCATTTTAATACACATCTAAAATCTATGAATAAAATATCTGTGAACATAAATATTTTACTTACATGACTTTAGCGATAAGTAATCATTTCTGATGAAAAAACACAAACGTCAATCGTTCCTTTTTCTCCAGCGTTCCTTTCACCCATCTTCTGACTTTCTTTCTCTCTCTCGCTATCTCTCTTACTTTCTCTGTGTATAGACAAGTTATTGTTATTCACTGTGTATTTATTCCTTGTTTTATATATATTTTTTTACTTTTCCATACTATTTCTATATATATAAATATATATATTCTTCCCTGTCCCTCTTTCTCTCTCTCTCCCTCTCTCTTTCCTCTTTTCCTTCTCTCTCTCTCTCTTTTCCGTAACCCGCCTCTCTCTGAGCACTCGTCAGTGTTGGATCTACAGTAACTCTGGCAGGCGGAGGGAGGAAGGAATTTCAGGATAGAGATCTGCCACTGTCGCTGTGTTTAATCAGGGTGGGTAGCCAGAGCAGCACATGGCTGGGAGCAGTGCACTGTGGGTAACTGATCTAATGATGGCTTGTGACGCTGACTGGAGTTGAGCCGGGCTGAGACCGTCAGCTCATTACAGATGCAACGTCACTCCCAGAAATACTCAAAAGACAGAGCAATATTGAAAAAGAGAAGGATGATGAGAAAATGACAGGGAGGATGAAAAAATGAGAGGGAGGATGAGGAAAGGAGTGTGAGGATGAGGAAAGGTGGGGGGGTGAGGAGAGGGAAGATAAGGATGATGAGGAAAGGAGAAGGATGATAAGGAAAGGAGAGGAAGGATGAGGAAAGGTGAGGGAATGAGAGGGAGGATGAGGAAAGGAGGGGGAAGATGAGGATGAGGAAATGAGAGGTAGGATGAGGAAATGAGCGGAGTGGGAGTATTAGTAAAGGAAAGGAAGGGAAGGATCCTTGAGACAATTGAGACATGGATTGTGTATGTGTGCCATTCAGAGGGTGAATGGGGAGGACAAAAGATTTAACCTCTTGAAGCAAGGGTGCAGTATTTTGATGTTCAGATAAAAAACATTCCCAAAGTAAACTGACCTATTTCTCAGACCCAGAAGCTAGAATATGCATATAATTAGCAGATTAGGATAGAAAACACTCTAAAGTTTCCAAAACTGTCAAAATATTGTCTGTGAGTATAACAGAACTGATATTGCAGGCGAAAACCTGAGGAAAATCCAACCAGGAAGTGCTGTTTTTCTGAAACTACTGTTCCATTGCATGCCTATCCTCCGTTTAAAGGGATATCAACCAGATTCCTTTCCCTATGGCTTCCACAGGGTGTGAACAATTTTTAGACATAGTTTCAGGCTTTTATTCTGAAAAAATGTGCGAGAATGATCACATTGCATCAGTGGATAACTAGGTGTCCCCAGATTTGTGCATGCGCGAGAATCCTTTTCTCTCTCTCTCTCCTATTGAAAAGGCTACCGTCCGGTTGAAATATTATCGATTATTTATTGTAAAAACAACCTGAGGATTGATTATAAAAAACGTTTGACATGTTTCTACGAACTTTACGGATACTATTTGGAATTTTTGTCTACCTGTCGTGAACTGCACGAGCCTGTGGATTACTAAACAAAACGCGCCAACCAAATGGAGGTTTTTGGATATAAAGAGAATCTTTAAGGAACAAAACAAACATTTATTGTGTGGGAGTCTCGTGGGTGTGGGAATGTGTGGGAATCTTCTTATTGTGTGGGAGTCTCGTGAGTGCAAACATACGAAGAACATCAAAGGTAAGCGATTCATTTTATTGCTTTTCTGACCAATCTACTTTCCTGCTAGCTGTTTGTAATGTTTTGTCTGCTGAAAGTTGTCCTAACATAATTGCATGGTTTGCTTTCACCATAAAGCTTTTTTGAAATCTGACACGCCAGGTGGATTAACAACAAGCTAAGCTGTGTTTTGGTATATTGCACTTGTGATTTCATGAAATGTAAATATTTTTAGTAATTTAAGTTGAATTTGGCGCTCTACAATTCACCGGATATTGACTAAAATGATCCCGCTAAAGGGATCGGTGTGCCAAAAAGTGCCTTTGAACAGGGTATGGTAGTAGGTGCCAGATGCACCTGTTTGAGTGTGTCAAGAACTTCAACGCTGCTCAGTTTCCCATGTGTATCAAGAATGGTCCATGCTCCGATGAATTGAGGCTGTTCTGAGGGCAAAAGGGGGTGCAATTCAATATTAAGAAAGTGGTCCTAATGTTTTCTACACTACAGTGTATGGGGGGGATTATAAGAGTTAGATATAGAGTCAGATCCTCAACATATTTCACATGGATCAGACTGAGAGTAAAAGCTTGATAGTGGGAGAGAGTAACATGGCTCATAGCTCTCAGGGGAACAGTGGGATGATATGTGGAGCTGGCAGCAGTCGCTGGAGAAGATGAGACCTAGTCAGTTGTGTGTGTCTTTCACATTTAACCCAACCCCTCTGAATCAGAGAAGTGCGGGTGGCTGCCTTAATCCGCTGTCAGGGGTTTACTGCCTTGCTCAAGGGCAGAACGGTTACTGGCCCAATGCTCTTAACCACTAGGATTCCTGTTGACCCTGACAGAGAGGAGAGGGAAACAGGAGAGGGGATAGATGAGAGGAGAGGGGTGGATGGAGGAGAGGGTGATGGTGGAAAGGAGAAGGGGGATAGAGGAGAGGAGAAGGGGATGTCAGAGTGGGGGGATGGGGTATTGGGGGATGACGACATGCCAGCCCTTTTTCCAAAATCTAGATTATCACTCCGTTTCCGCAGTAACCCATCTCCAGGGTCACCTATCTATGCTGGTACTTGGCAGTGATACCGTGGGGCAAATAGTTATTAATGCAGCCCTGTGTGTCTTTGCACACTGCATGTGACACCGGCTGCACTTCCACAGAAATACACACCCACTACACACACACACACACACACACACACACACACACACACACACACACACACACACACACACACACACACACACACACACACACACACACACACACACACACACACACACACAAAATGGACACACATACTCTGTATTTATAGCTCTATGTTTTAACTGGGCTATAGTCTGCTTCCACTGATTGGACTAAAGAATAGGATTTCTAACCAATTAGAGTCAAGATGTTTCAATAAATGTTGTGGTATAATATATTAAAATCTTGTCAAACGGTAATCCAATAGGAAGACCTAAAACCACACAGTGTGTGCTTTGCAGAGGTATTGAATGGGATAAAGGATGAGACTGGTCTAGCTTTGGGTCATCTCAGTGGCAGTCGAGGTTCTGGCCTTGGGATAAGAGGGGGGCACTGCTTGTCTCTGCCAGCTACCACACATGCCAACCAGCTGACCGAATAATGCCCACGCATACTCCACTTCCAAATTATTCTCACCGCATGTGGACAGATGCAGCGCCAAATCCCAAATCCAAGACCCTAAGCCACAAAAAGAGTGAGCTGGCCTGAAATACAGAGAGAGGCAGACGGCCACAGCTTAGATAGAGGAGCTTCATCTGTGGGGTGCAGAAATGGGGTTCAAATGGGGTTCATCACAAACCAAGACTGAAGAGGATGCCAATATCTGGTAAAGAAATATCGCTCCCTCCCATATAAACTCAGCAAAAACAATGTCCCCTTTTCAGGACCCTGTCTTTCAAAGATAATTCGTAAAAATCCAATTAACTTCACAGATCTTCATTGTAAAGGATTTAAACACTGTTACCCATGCTTGTTCAATGAACCATAAACAATTAATGAACATGCACCTGTGGAACTGTCATTAAGACACTAACAGTTTACAGATGGTAGGCAATTAAGGTCACAGTTATGGAAACTTGAGACTCTAAAGAGGCCTTTCTACTGACTCTGAAAAACACCAAAAGAAAGATGCCCAGGGTCCCTGCTCATCTGCCCAGCTCATCTGCGTGAACGTGCTTTAGGCATGCTGCAAGGAGGCACTGCAGATGTGGCCAGGGCAATAAATTGCAATGTCCGTACTGTGAGACGCCTAATACAGTGCTACAGGGAGACAGGACGGACAACTGATCGTCCTCGCAGTGGCAGACCACATGTAACAACACCTGAACAGGATCGGTACATCCGAACATCACACCTGTGGGACAGGTACAGGATGGAAACAACAACTGCATGAGTTACACCAGGAATGCATAATCCTTCCATCAGTGCTCAGACTGTCCGCAATAGGCTGAGAGAGGCTGGACTGAGGGCTTGTAGTCCTGTTGTAAGGAAGGTCCTCACCAGACTTCAATGGCAACAACATCGCCTATGGGCTAAAACCACCGTTGCAGGACCAGACAGGACTGGCAAAAAGTACTCTTCACTGACGAGTCGCAGTTTTGTCTCACCAGGGATGATGGTCAGATTCGCTGTTTATCGTCAAAGGAATGAGCGTTACACAGAGGGCTGTACTCTGGAGCGGGATCGATTTGGAGGTGGAGGGTCTGTCGTGGTCTGGGGCGGTGTGTCACAGCATCATCGGACTGAGCTTGTTGTCATTGCAGGCAATCTCAACGCTGTGTGTTACAGGGAAGACATCCTCCTCCCTCATGTGGTACGCTTCCTGCAGGCTCATCCTGACATGACCCTCCAGCATGACAATGGCACCAGCCATACTACTCGTTCTGTGCGTGATTTCCTGCAAGACAGGAATGTCAGGGTTCTTTCCATGGCCAGCGAAGAGCCCGGAACTCAATCCCATTAAGCACGTCTGGGACCTGTTGGATCGGAGGGTGAGGGCTAGGGCCATTCTCCCCATAAATGTCAGTAAACGTGCAGGTGCCTTAGTGGAAGAGTGGGGTAACATCTCACAGCAAGAATTTGCAAATCTGGTGCAGTCCATGAGGAGGAGATGCACTGCAGTACTTAATGCAGATGGTGGCCACACCAGACTGTTACTTTTGATTTTGAACACAATATTCCATTTCTGTTAGTCACATGTCTGTGGAACTTGTTCAGTTTATGGCTCAGTTATTGAATCTTGTTATGTTCATACACATATTTACACATATTAGGTTTGCAGATAGAGCGATGGCAACACATGTCCCGTTGATGATGCCATCTGTCGGAAGATATTGGGGCCTGACCCTGCTGGCCAGTTCTGTCCAGGGATGTCCAGCTCTCCCGCTATCTCTCTCTGAATGACCTTCTTGATCCAAATCAGTCAGGTTTCAAGACTAGTCATTCAACTGAGACTGCTCTCCTCTGTATCACGGAGGCGCTCCGCACTGCTAAAGCTAACTCTCTCTCCTCTGCTCTCATCCTTCTAGATCTATCGGCTGCCTTCGATACTGTGAACCATCAGATCCTCCTCTCCACCCTCTCCGAGTTGGGCATCTCCGGCACGGCCCACGCTTGGATTGCGTCCTACCTGACAGGTCGCTCCTACCAGGTGGCGTGGCGAGAATCTGTCTCCTCACCACGCGCTCTCACCACTGGTGTCCCCCAGGGCTCTGTTCTTGGCCCTCTCCTATTCTCGCTATACACCAAGTCACTTGGCTCTGTCATAACCTCACATGGTCTCTCTTATCATTGCTATGCAGACGACACACAATTAATCTTCTCCTTTCCCCCTTCTGATGACCAGGTGGCGAATCGCATCTCTGCATGTCTGGCAGACATATCAGTGTGGATGACGGATCACCACCTCAAGCTGAACCTCGGCAAGACGGAGCTGCTCTTCCTCCCGGGGAAGGACTGCCCGTTCCATGATCTCGCCATCACGGTTGACAACTCCATTGTGTCCTCCTCCCAGAGCGCCAAGAACCTTGGCGTGATCCTGGACAACACCCTGTCGTTCTCAACCAACATCAAGGCGGTGGCCCGTTCCTGTAGGTTCATGCTCTACAACATCCGCAGAGTACGACCCTGCCTCACACAGGAAGCGGCGCAGGTCCTAATCCAGGCACTTGTCATCTCCCGTCTGGATTACTGCAACTCGCTGTTGGCTGGGCTCCCTGCCTGTGCCATTAAACCCCTTCAACTCATCCAGAACGCCGCAGCCCGTCTGGTGTTCAACCTTCCCAAGTTCTCTCACGTCACCCCGCTCCTCCGTTCTCTCCACTGGCTTCCAGTTGAAGGTCGCATCCGCTACAAGACCATGGTGCTTGCCTACGGAGCTGTGAGGGGAACGGCACCTCAGTACCTCCAGGCTCTGATCAGGCCCTACACCCAAACAAGGGCACTGCGTTCATCCACCTCTGGCCTGCTCGCCTCCCTACCACTGAGGAAGTACAGCTCCCGCTCAGCCCAGTCAAAACTGTTCGCTGCCCTGGCCCCCCCAATAGTGGAACAAACTCCCTCACGACGCCAGGACAGCGGAGTCAATCACCACCTTCCGGAGACACCTGAAACCCCACCTCTTTAAGGAATACCTAGGATAGGATAAGTAATCCCTCTCACCCCCCCCCCTTAAGTTTTAGATGCACTATTGTAAAGTGACTGTTCCACTGGATGTCATAAGGTGAATGCACCAATTTGTAAGTCGCTCTGGATAAGAGCGTCTGCTAAATGACTTAAATGTAAATGTTAAATGGATGTTCAGGTGTGTTCAGGGCTTGTCCAGCAGCCTGTTAGCTGGCTAGGGTCACCTCCCCCCTCTCCGGCAGGCAGCAGCCATGTTCTCCGCCCCATGCTGCCACTCAGGGAGATCACCCAGGAGACGACATGGTGACGGCATGATGGACAGGTCGATCAAGAGAAGGCGCTGAGCCGAGGGGACAGCTAAGAGAGCACAGAATAATTCATCTCTCAATCTCTCCTCACTATTCTCTCTCTCTCTCCCCCTCCCTCCCTCCCTCCCTCTCTTTCTCCCTCTCCTCCGTATTCTCAATCTTTCCCCTACTCCATTCAACCGGTCTCTTTCTCTTTGTCTCGATACTCTCTCTATGTCTGTTTCATTCTTCACATCTGGAAGAGTTTCTGCCAGTCTTTCAGTCTGCTATATGATGTATGTGGCTGTTTGAGTGATGGTTGAGTAATGTGATGTGTATTTGACTGCTGTTATTGAGAAGTATTCCCCATAGCCGGACATGTAATGATAGCCTAGCTGCAAATCACAAAATGTCAACCCACCCAGTAGCACAGATGTGTCCATTTGAATTTGCCCGGGATCTATGTCTATCGTTCTTCATGGGAAAGTATTGGTATGATTACCGATGGTGTGGTTGCTAGGTTTCCATTATATGAACACCATTTTATCCTCAAATTCCTGACATAAACAAAACAGCGGACAACAACATTCAAATCATGGGGTTAGGTATCTGTCCTGAACCAAAGAGAGAGCTGGTTAAAAAGCAATGCCTCCCCTCTCCAACTCAAGACAGGGAGATAAATTGTAGGATGTATGGTCATGCCTGGGAGTTTTTGGAATCTCCTTGAGATTAGCCTAGCCGCCTCTGAGTGAAACAGACAGAAGCTAAAGCAATTAGCAAGCAGGAGGAATTATGCTAATGAACCTGTAGGGCTTGTTAGGTCATTTTCATTATGTGTGTTAAGCCGTGACAGGGCAGGACTTCCTTCTCCAAAGGAAGATTAATTGTAGCATAAAGAAATGAGGTGCAGAATTAAGCTTTATTATTCAGCATTGCAGCACACAAATACATCTAGAAAAAAGGAGATGAAAAAAAAACATCCTGGGGTTTAATCATTATCCTCTTTGGCACTGGGTTTGTTTCTGAGGTTTTACAGGCGACAGGAATCTTTTGTGAGTCACAGCCAAATAAGTCAAGCACCGAGATCAATTTAAGCCGAAATAACAAGGCTGTAGCCAAGCTAGGTGGGAGAGGACCACCTCTCTCTAATCTCTCAGAATGCTCTGTTCTGCAGATCAAACAGTAGGAGAGGAACAGGGATTAAATCACACAGAAAAGTCACATCTAAAGTGTTTAAAGTTGTTTTAACAAACCTGGTGCCTGGACCAGGATTTGTCTACCTCTTCACACCTTTTCGCTGGATATGATTGTGCCTGTTCTCCATCTACTCTATTCTTTCCAACATCATTAGTAGAAAAAAAGATCCACAAATACACACACACACACACACACACACACACACACACACACACACACACACACACACACACACACACACACACACACACACACACACACACACACACACACAACAAAGAAACACACAACATTTCCATAGTGTTTCAAACAATACTCTTTGAAAGCCGTGGGCCCAAAACAAAGAGCTGTATAAAAATAGCTGAGTCTTTGTGTTGCTCTGGGTGTAATCTGTCACGATCGCCAGTCCATAAGTTACATCAGCGGTTCAGTACTTAAGGACACAAGACTGTAAATACAGCTCACAAATGAAGCCGTTAATCAAACGTTTACGGAACCTTTCGCCATGTCAATATGCATTAGCTGCTGACTGATTGCCATTTATCTAATGAATCAATCCCCGCCTTCCAACTACGCCATTAATTCCCTGATGAGCAGGGTCAGAGCACTGTCCTCCCCTGGAATAAATCTTCTGATGCCCTCGGATCCAAAAACAACAGTCTTGTGAAGTAATACTCATCCAGCCTTATAGACCACATAAGGAACAGATGGGAACACAAACAGCTGATAGAGGGCTTTGCAGTTGTCCTTGCCACTACATATAGTCTATTGATCTGAGAGAGCTAATTTATGTACATGCGTGTGGAGGGCGAAGCACCAAGTCAGTTGATTCCTTAGGTTTCAATTGACTATGTGTCAGAGAAATACATCAACTGCCCCCAGTCTATTGGAGGCCTCCAGAGAGAAGCACCACCAACTGACCCACTAATCCAACAGAAGACTGTTACAAAGAGGCAAACCGGTCTAAGATACAGTACAACCCTGGAACTAACTCCTCAGCAAGGTTCCTTGAACCTTAAAGGAAGCTCTCTATCCTCCAGTGGCAAGCCACAGCTATCAACCCCCAGCCAGCATCCGCTTCCCTGCAACTGGAATATGACACTTTTAGCACCTTATCAGTTGTTTTGGAATGAATCTGGAACCCTAATTCCAGTCATCTCTCTCCCTTTCTCTCCATCTCTCTCACGCTCGCTCTCTCGCCCTCCCTGTCCTCCCTCTCTCCTTGTCTCTGGTGAGTTCATATTTTGGCAGTGCTCCCAGATAAGAGAGAGTAGCGGTGTAGTAGGACTGTTGTAGAACAGTCATTACTGGCTCTGTGCTGTTATCAGAGAGGGGTTGGATCCATGCAACAGGAGCCACGTTATCACACAGGAGGTCGTGTGTTTCAGTCCTCTGGGACAGGCCGGATGCTCACAGGAAGGCGATGCTCACAGCATGGCTGTTTCACTAGCGGCTAATGCATTAGCAACAGTCACACACAGAGAAAGCATAGTCTACGTCCAAACAACATTCCCGCCTTACTCCATCAAATGTCTAATGTGATATTTAAAATATCTAGGAAACAATCTAATGGTGGAATGGATTTCTCTGCCACACAGCAGTAACACGTCCAGCATAAGTCCCTATTCCATAATGATAATATTAATCACTTTTCAGAAGATTAGAGCAACAAAGGGTTATAGACTAATAGCCCAATCATAGTAGCTGCTGTGTCCGAAATGGACTAAAAGCTATAGGGAATAGGGGTTAGTAAATAGGGGGCTATTTCCGATTGGCCCCATACAGTAGCTGTAGTGATGACTCACCGTCATGAAGCCGTCCAGTAGGCCAGAGTCAGGTTTGGGCGGGGCCTGCAGGCGTTCCATGGACCACTTCTCTATGATGGAGGCCACTTGGCTGTTCTCCGTATTCAGGATCCTAAAGCCAGTCATGTTCACCCCACTGTAACGGTAGGCCTCCACGTCCAGCGCAAACAGGTCCTGACAGGGAAGAGTTAAGAGTCAGGAAAGGAGGAAAAGAACATACTTATATATAATATGCTAAAGAGGGGTTATAACTGTGTTATAAACTAAGCTAAACAAAGCCATTTTCTCCACTACGAGCAAAAAGGATTACGTATAGACTAACAATTAAATAGGAATGCTGATTGTGAATATGCAAGGACATGGTAGCAATGTGAGTTAATGTGTGGTGTCTGAGTGCTGTCCTCTGCTGGAGCCAACACTGGAGTATAAAGTCCAATCTGGCAGAAAATGGCTGCCATATGTGTTCATCGATGTGGATGGGTTGTTCACTCTGGTGGGAGAACGAAGCTCTCAGCACTGCGTCCCCTCTCTGCCAAACTCAACATTGGAACATGTTAGAACGTCCTCCTGTCTGATCCGTCTCCTCAGTCCCTCCCAAACTCAACATTGGAACATGTTAGAACGTCCTCCTGTCTGATCCGTCTCCTCAGTCCCTCCCAAACTCAACATTGGAACATGTTAGAACGTCCTCCTGTCTGATCCGTCTCCTCAGTCCCTCCCAAACTCAACATTGGAACATGTTAGAACGTCCTCCTGTCTGATCCGTCTCCTCAGTCCCTCCCAAACTCAACATTGGAACATGTTAGAACGTCCTCCTGTCTGATCCGTCTCCTCAGTCCCTCCCAAACTCAACATTGGAACATGTTAGAACGTCCTCCTGTCTGATCCGTCTCCTCAGTCCCTCCCCAACTCAACATTGGAACATGTTAGAACGTCCTCCTGTCTGATCCGTCTCCTCAATCCCTCCCCAACTCAACATTGGAACATGTTAGAACGTCCTCCTGTCTGATCCGTCTCCTCAGTCCCTCCCAAACTCAACATTGGAACATGTTAGAACGTCCTCCTGTCTGATCCGTCTCCTCAGTCCCTCCCAAACTCAACATTGGAACATGTTAGAACGTCCTCCTGTCTGATCCGTCTCCTCAGTCCCTCCCAAACTCAACATTGGAACATGTTAGAACGTCCTCCTGTCTGATCCGTCTCCTCAGTCCCTCCCAAACTCAACATTGGAACATGTTAGAACGTCCTCCTGTCTGATCCGTCTCCTCAGTCCCTCCCAAACTCAACATTGGAACATGTTAGAACGTCCTCCTGTCTGATCCGTCTCCTCAGTCCCTCCCAAACTCAACATTGGAACATGTTAGAACGTCCTCCTGTCTGATCCGTCTCCTCAGTCCCTCCCAAAACATTGGAACATGTTAGAACGTCCTCCTGTCTGATCCGTCTCCTCAATCCCTCCCCCCTCCCAACTCAACATTGGAACATGTTAGAACGTCCTCCTGTCTGATCCGTCTCCTCAGTCCCTCCCAAACTCAACATTGGAACATGTTAGAACGTCCTCCTGTCTGATCCGTCTCCTCAGTCCCTCCCAAACTCAACATTGGAACATGTTAGAACGTCCTCCTGTCTGATCCGTCTCCTCAGTCCCTCCCAAACTCAACATTGGAACATGTTAGAACGTCCTCCTGTCTGATCCGTCTCCTCAGTCCCTCCCAAACTCAACATTGGAACATGTTAGAACGTCCTCCTGTCTGATCCGTCTCCTCAGTCCCTCCCAAACTCAACATTGGAACATGTTAGAACGTCCTCCTGTCTGATCCGTCTCCTCAGTCCCTCCCAAACTCAACATTGGAACATGTTAGAACGTCCTCCTCCCGTCTCCTCAGTCCCTCCCAAACTCAACATTGGAACATGTTAGAACGTCCTCTCCTCATCCGTCCCCCTCCCAAACTCAACATTGGAACATGTTAGAACGTCCTCCTGTCTGATCCGTCTCCTCAGTCCCTCCCAAACTCAACATTGGAACATGTTAGAACGTCCTCCTGTCTGATCCGTCTCCTCAGTCCCTCCCAAACTCAACATTGGAACATGTTAGAACGTCCTCCTGTCTGATCCGTCTCCTCAGTCCCTCCCAAACTCAACATTGGAACATGTTAGAACGTCCTCCTGTCTGATCCGTCTCCTCAGTCCCTCCCAAACTCAACATTGGAACATGTTAGAACGTCCTCCTGTCTGATCCGTCTCCTCAGTCCCTCCCAAACTCAACATTGGAACATGTTAGAACGTCCTCCTGTCTGATCCGTCTCCTCAGTCCCTCCCAAACTCAACATTGGAACATGTTAGAACGTCCTCCTGTCTGATCCGTCTCCTCAGTCCCTCCCCAACTCAACATTGGAACATGTTAGAACGTCCTCCTGTCTGATCCGTCTCCTCAGTCCCTCCCAAACTCAACATTGGAACATGTTAGAACGTCCTCCTGTCTGATCCGTCTCCTCAGTCCCTCCCAAACTCAACATTGGAACATGTTAGAACGTCCTCCTGTCTGATCCGTCTCCTCAGTCCCTCCCAAACTCAACATTGGAACATGTTAGAACGTCCTCCTGTCTGATCCGTCTCCTCAGTCCCTCCCAAACTCAACATTGGAACATGTTAGAACGTCCTCCTGTCTGATCCGTCTCCTCAGTCCCTCCCAAACTCAACATTGGAACATGTTAGAACGTCCTCCTGTCTGATCCGTCTCCTCAGTCCTCCCAAACTCAACATTGGAACCTCCCAAACTCAACATTGGAACATGTTAGAACGTCCTCCTGTCTGATCCGTCTCCTCAGTCCCTCCCAAACTCAACATTGGAACATGTTAGAACGTCCTCCTGTCTGATCCGTCTCCTCAGTCCCTCCCAAACTCAACATTGGAACATGTTAGAACGTCCTCCTGTCTGATCCGTCTCCTCAGTCCCTCCCAAACTCAACATTGGAACATGTTAGAACGTCCTCCTGTCTGATCCGTCTCCTCAGTCCCTCCCCAAACTCAACATTGGAACATGTTAGAACGTCCTCCTGTCTGATCCGTCTCCTCAGTCCCTCCCAAACTCAACATTGGAACATGTTAGAACGTCCTCCTGTCTGATCCGTCTCCTCAGTCCCTCCCAAACTCAACATTGGAACATGTTAGAACGTCCTCCTGTCTGATCCGTCTCCTCAGTCCCTCCCAAACTCAACATTGGAACATGTTAGAACGTCCTCCTGTCTGATCCGTCTCCTCAGTCCCTCCCAAACTCAACATTGGAACATGTTAGAACGTCCTCCTGTCTGATCCGTCTCCTCAGTCCCTCCCAAACTCAACATTGGAACATGTTAGAACGTCCTCCTGTCTGATCCGTCTCCTCAGTCCCTCCCAAACTCAACATTGGAACATGTTAGAACGTCCTCCTGTCTGATCCGTCTCCTCAGTCCCTCCCAAACTCAACATTGGAACATGTTAGAACGTCCTCCTGTCTGATCCGTCTCCTCAGTCCCTCCCAAACTCAACATTGGAACATGTTAGAACGTCCTCCTGTCTGATCCGTCTCCTCAGTCCCTCCCAAACTCAACATTGGAACATGTTAGAACGTCCTCCTGTCTGATCCGTCTCCTCAGTCCTCCCAAACTCAACATTGGAACATGTTAGAACGTCCTCCTGTCTGATCCGTCTCCTCAGTCCCTCCCAAACTCAACATTGGAACATGTTAGAACGTCCTCCTGTCTGATCCGTCTCCTCAGTCCCTCCCAAACTCAACATTGGAACATGTTAGAACGTCCTCCTGTCTGATCCGTCTCCTCAGTCCCTCCCCAACTCAACATTGGAACATGTTAGAACGTCCTCCTGTCTGATCCGTCTCCTCAGTCCCTCCCAAACTCAACATTGGAACATGTTAGAACGTCCTCCTGTCTGATCCGTCTCCCCTCAGTCCCTCCCAAACTCAACATTGGAACATGTTAGAACGTCCTCCTGTCTGATCCGTCTCCTCAGTCCCTCCCAAACTCAACATTGGAACATGTTAGAACGTCCTCCTGTCTGATCCGTCTCCTCAGTCCCTCCCAAACTCAACATTGGAACATGTTAGAACGTCCTCCTGTCTGATCCGTCTCCTCAGTCCCTCCCAAACTCAACATTGGAACATGTTAGAACGTCCTCCTGTCTGATCCGTCTCCTCAGTCCCTCCCAAACTCAACATTGGAACATGTTAGAACGTCCTCCTGTCTGATCCGTCTCCTCAGTCCCTCCCAAACTCAACATTGGAACATGTTAGAACGTCCTCCTGTCTGATCCGCTCCTCAGTCCCTGGAACATCCGTCTCCGTCAGTCCCTCCCAAACTCAACATTGGAACATGTTAGAACGTCCTCCTGTCTGATCCGTCTCCTCAGTCCCTCCCAAACTCAACATTGGAACATGTTAGAACGTCCTCCTGTCTGATCCGTCTCCTCAGTCCCTCCCAAACTCAACATTGGAACATGTTAGAACGTCCTCCTGTCTGATCCGTCTCCTCAGTCCCTCCCAAACTCAACATTGGAACATGTTAGAACGTCCTCCTGTCTGATCCGTCTCCTCAGTCCCTCCCAAACTCAACATTGGAACATGTTAGAACGTCCTCCTGTCTGATCCGTCTCCTCAGTCCCTCCCAAACTCAACATTGGAACATGTTAGAACGTCCTCCTGTCTGATCCGTCTCCTCAGTCCCTCCCAAACTCAACATTGGAACATGTTAGAACGTCCTCCTGTCTGATCCGTCTCCTCAGTCCCTCCCAAACTCAACATTGGAACATGTTAGAACGTCCTCCTGTCTGATCCGTCTCCTCAGTCCCTCCCAAACTCAACATTGGAACATGTTAGAACGTCCTCCTGTCTGATCCGTCTCCTCAGTCCCTCCCAAACTCAACATTGGAACATGTTAGAACGTCCTCCTGTCTGATCCGTCTCCTCAGTCCCTCCCAAACTCCTCATCTTCACTCATGTTCACTTTTCTCATTTCATACATCCTGCAAATGGCTTCACCAGAC
>NC_060191.1:11666197-11696197 GCF_021184085.1 Oncorhynchus gorbuscha
GCAGACTCGAATTAGGACTTGAATTTAGATGGAGCCAAAATTTTAATGATCTTTTCTGTATTTTCATTATTACTGGAAAACGGCCCTCTCTATCCCTCCCTCTCTCTCTCTCGCTCTCTTTCTCTCTCACACTCCCGGTCTCTCTTTCTCTCTCTCCATCTCTCTGTCTCTGTCTCTCTCTCTCTCTCTCTCTCTCTCTCTCTCTCTCTCTCTATCTCTCTCTCACACACTCCCTCTCTCTCTCTCTCTCTCTCTCTCTCTCTCTCTCTCTCTCTCTCTCTCTCTCTCTCTCTCTCTCTCCCCCGCCTCTCTCTCTCTCTCTCTCTCTCTCTTTGTCTCACACACCCTCGCTCTCTCTCGCTCTCTCTCTCTCACCCCCGGTCTCTCTTTCTCTCTTTCCATCACTCTCTCTCTCTCTCGCTCTCTCTCTCTCTCTCTCTCGCTCTCTTTCGCTCTCTCTCTATCTGTCTGTCTCTTTCCCTCAATCACTCTCTCTCTCTCTCCCTCTCTCTCTCTCTCTCTCTCTGTCTTTCTCTCTCTGTCTTTCTCTCTCTGTCTTTCTCTCTCTCTCTCTCTCTCTCTCTCTCTCTCTCTCTCTCTCTCTCTCTCTCTCTCTCTCTCACACACACACACTTCCTCTCTCACTCTCTCTCACACACTCCCGGTCTGTCTTTCTCTCTCCATCACTCTCTCTCTCTCTTTTGTCTCACTCTCTGTCTCCCTCTCTCTGTCTCTCTTTCTCCCCCACTCTGTCTTAATGTAGATGATATCACTGCAGACAGACAGATGACTGTGGCCATTACCTTGGTCTGATCAGTGGCGGCCATGTTTTGCTAATATAAATACAGACTCCTCATCTCCATGTCGCTATATCACCTGTTGTAGGGATGTATGTCTTATAGGTGAACACCTCACAAGGCCATTTGAAGAAGAAGTCCCTGTTATGGCAGCTATATTTTGTGAGTCTACTCTGTGTGTGTCTGTTAGGGCCTTTGGCTGAGTGCCCACCCTATTTAAGCTCTATAAATGTGGCTTGGTCTCCTAGGCAGCTGCGACTGGTGAGTTGTGCTGCAGTTCTCTGACAGCTTCGCTAAACCATTAGGAATCACAGATGATGATTGTGTAGGGAAATGGAGAGTGATTAAATGGGAAAGGGTCAGGCCAGTAATTGCTGCCGGTGTCAGGTGGGTACGGTAAGTATCCAGGTGGGTTGAACATACTCTAATCTACTCACCAATAATGCAGCTAGCATTACCCCTGGCCATGCATGAGGTTTCATAGCCAATAAGGGTGCAGAATGTAAATTATTGTATTTCCTTTTCCAATCAGATGACAACATTCAAATGTTCCTCTTCGTTGGGTGGATCTGATGGAATTCTGTGTTTCTTAGCCAATCAGATATCTTCAATCCTATTATACACTGTACTCTATCCGTGGACACCACAGAGGGATTGGGGAAATCTGCAGTAATTACAAACGCGTCGTTTAGGAATCAGAAGCAAAATGATCTTTTAGCACCTGCATATGAACTCTAGAGGAAGGCCTACAGAGGTTAACATGAAGAATTTGATGCTGGATATTTAGCATGCAGACAGTCCCACAATGGCACTATGAACGACAGTTAAACCACCACCGGTTGTTTCTTTACGGTAGATGATTGATCTGCGTCTCTAAAGAGTACCATGACTGTTGTCTCAGAGTGAAATGAGGAGAGGAATCCTTCCATCACTGAGTCAGGCGGGTGTCTTGTAATGAGGATATCAGGGAAGAGTCCTTCATTACCCCCCATTACCAGGGAGTAGCTCACATGCCACTAGCTACTGATAGGTGTCCTTGACCTTCATAACCAATCACCAGCTACCACACTGATTAAAAAAGCCAAGCGGGAGAGAGTGAGGGACAAAGAGTGAGTGCCGGGGTGAGTCATGTTATCTTTAATATTTGAAACATCCTGGAAGCAGGAGGAGGAATATTAATGTTTTTAATTGAGTCCGTATAAAACATCCTCTCTTTCTGTTTCAGGTGGAGCTGAGATCCTACATGATTAAAATGACCTTAGAGAACATTCCTTCTTTCAAGGAAATGTACAAAAAACATATTTTGCACCCAGTTTGACAAAACGTGTCTGAATTGACTGGGGATTGTGACTCCTCACTCACACAAACACACATCACTTCCCCTCCTCACACACACCTGTTTTAGGATGCCGGCAGCCATTTCGTGTCCACAGTCGAAGATGACGTGGAACTCCTTCCCTCTCTTCATCTCCTTGAGGAGAGGCTTGGAGTCCTTGGTGTCCGCTGGCAACTGGCGGATCTTCAAGCGGATGTTGTAGCGAGATGGAGCCTTTATGAGCTCCTGTAACCGAATAAGACCTTCAGAGGAAACACAGAGGCAAAAAAGAAAGTGTGTGACAAGGAACATATCAATGTACAATACATATACCATTTTGAATAGGGAAAGGGGGATACCTAGTTAGTTGTCCAACTGAATGCCTTCAACTGAAATGTGTCTTCTGCCTTTAACCCAACCCCTCTGAATCAGAGAGGTGCAGGGGGCTGCCTTAACCGACATCCACGGCACCCAGGGAACACCAGGTTAGCTGCCGTGCTTAGGAGCAGAACAACAGACTTTTACCTTGTCAGCTCAGGGATTCAATCCAGCAGCCTTGTGGTTACTGGCCAAATGCTTTAACCACTAGGCCACCTGCCGTCCTGAAAATGTCATGTTAATTCCATTTCTGTTGCAAAAAGTGCAGGCGCCCCATTTTCCAAAGATAAACTACAAATATGTATCTCTGGTAATTGAAGTTTTACTCTGTATTCATTTGACTCCCTTGGTTTTAATTAGTAGTAGATAAGGAAGCTCCATGAATAGATGTCTAATGTCATTCCAATCTTAATGAAATCCATCCATCTGTCAACTTGTCTCGCATCTCCTCCATCCTCCCTCCTCCCTCCTCCTCTCTCCTCATCCTCCTCCTCCCTACTCCTCCCCCTTTCCCCCTCCTCCTCCTCCTCCTTATTTCTCCTCCTCCTCTCCCGCTTTCTTTCTCTCCCTTCTTTGCACTATTGCACATTTCATTCTACTTCCTCATTTCTTCATATTTGTCTGTATCCCTCCAGTTCTACCTCAACCATCTAGGTTTCTCTCAAATCTCTGTTTTGTCTGGCGCCACACGGTATCTTACCAGAGCCAGTACCACAGATCTTGATGCTAGAAGAAAACGGATCCCAACAGTATGAATTCCCCTTTGAAAAGGAAACCAAAAAGACATCTATCAATACTTCACCTGACTTTTATCATACTGATACATTGAATTCACGCTCATTATCGATTCATCTACAATGTTTCCCCTATATTCATTTAGATCACTGCTACATGTTTTCCACCGTGGCAAAAACCAGGATTTACAATATATATATATATATATTTGTCGATACATGCTTTTAAATGGATACTCGCTGGCTCAATGACTGAAAGTCTATGGGAACAGCTAGCATATCTTTGCGCTAACATCTACATTCCTACATAGAGATATAGTGTTTCCAGTCATCTGTAAGTGCAATCAATAATCTTTTCCCTGGTTCAGTACCGTATAGACCTGCCGCAGTCACAGTCACAACCATGTAGCTGTTCTTTTCTGCAGCCTGCAGCCATACAGGCAGTCCCCAGCTGGTTGGCCCATGGCATTATTTGTTTACTTCCTGTTTCTACTTGAGCGCACAGCACCATGGGACACCAGCGCAGCTCAGCTCACAGCTTGTTGTTGAGTGTTGAGCAGCAGCCAGTTCCCAAGCCTTCATTAAATCACTACAACACTCTGTCGCACACTGATGATGATGCCCCACGGTGGCGCCCTCTCGCATGCTGATGATGTGTCATTGCCCGTGACAAAGTGGACACAGTAGACACAATGGAGGGCTGAGGACCTCGCCCACTGTGGGTCACTATTAACTAACACCGCAGAATATATATATACGATGAGCCGGAGAGAGGATGCAGTGTAGCTACTGTATGGCTACAGGCTATGGCTATGACTGAAATAGGCTACCTATTCCTAGTGTACCGATAGTGCATGCCCTGGTCAAAAGTAGTGCACTACAAAAGGAATATGGTGCTATTTCAGACGCAGCCTAAGAAGAAGACCAGCTGGCCTTCTCAATTTGAACAGACACCCTTAGTTAGACTTCATTGCACATCAGCTTGTTTCAAAATGTTCATTACCTGACCATCGCAGTTAGTTTAAATAGCTGCTTTGTTGGCGGCCACAAAGGCCCATGGTGATCACACTGAATGTTAAGCAGATGGAGGCGCTTGTGAAAAGCGGTTGTTCTTAAATCAATTAAAGAGTTAAAATTAAAATTTGGAATTCAGACAAAAGTGAACGTGAGGTATGTGAGTGTGCATGTGTGTGTGTGTGTATGTGTGCGATGTTTGAATGTGATCTGATCTGGCTGGGGTGTTTAGTTTTGCGAGAGCTTTCCACTGCAGGAGCAGCGCTCAGTGTTTTACAGTTAGTTAGTTAACATTGTTAAAACCACCCTGACACCCCCGACTGCTGCATTCGCACATCATAAACAACATGTCATAGTACCTCTTTCTCGTCCTCTCCCTCTTTCTCACACACTTTCCACCTCTCTCTCCCCCGCTCACTCTCCATCTCTCTCTCCCCCTTTCGCTCTCAATCTCTCTTCCTCTCCCCCCTCGTGATCTCTCTCTCCCCTCTCCCTCCCCCTCTGTCTCTCCCTCCTCTCCCCCTGTCTATCTCCTCTGCCTCTCTCTTCCCCCTCTGTCTCTCCACCCTCTCCCCCTGTCTATCCCCTCTGTCTCTCCACCCTCTCCCCCTGTCTATCCCCTCTGTCTCTCCCTCCTCTCCCCCTGTGTATCTCCTCTGCCTCTCTCTTCCCCCTCTGTCTCTCCACCCTCTCCCCCTGTCTATCCCCTCTGTCTCTCCACCCTCTCCCCTGTCTATCCCCTCTGTCTCTCCCTCCTCTCCCCTGTGTATCTCCTCTGCCTCTCTCTTCCCCCTCTGTCTCTCCACCCTCTCCCCCTGTCTATCCCCTCTGTCTCTCCACCCTCTGCCCTCTGTCTCTCCCTCCTCTCCCCCTGTGTATCTCCTCTGCCTCTCTCTTCCCCCTCTGTCTCTCCACCCTCTCCCCCTGTCTATCCCCTCTGTCTCTCCACCCTCTCCCCCTGTGTATCTCCTCTGCCTCTCTCTTCCCCCTCTGTCTCTCCACCCTCTCCCCCTGTCTATCCCCTCTGTCTCTCCACCCTCTGCCCTCTGTCTCTCCCTCCTCTCCCCTGTGTATCTCCTCTGCCTCTCTCTTCCCCCTCTGTCTCTCCACCCTCTCCCCCTGTCTATCCCCTCTGTCTCTCCACCCTCTCCCCTGTCTATCTCCTCTGTCTCTCCACCCTCTCCCCTGTCTATCTCCTCTGTCTCTCCACCCTCTCCCCCTGTCTATCTCCTCTGTCTCTCCACCCTCTCCCCCTGTCTATCTCCTCTGTCTCTCCACCCTCTCCCCTGTCTATCCCCTCTGTCTCTCCCTCCTCTCCCCTGTGTATCTCCTCTGCCTCTCTCTTCCCCCTCTGTCTCTCCACCCTCTCCCCCTGTCTATCTCCTCTGTCTCTCCACCCTCTCCCCCTGTCTATCTCCTCTGTCTCTCCACCCTCTCCCCCTGTCTATCTCCTCTGTCTCTCCACCCTCTCCCCCTGTCTATCTCCTCTGTCTCTCCACCCTCTCCCCCTGTCTATCTCCTCTGTCTCTCCACCCTCTCCCCCTGTCTATCTCCTCTGTCTCTCCACCCTATCCCCCTGTCTATCTCCTCTGCCGTCTCCCGTGCTATTCTACCTGGCAGATTCACCCCTCTTCACCACCCCAACACTGCCTGAGACCACAGCAATCCGGAGAGAAAAATATGGAGAGAGGGAGAGGGAAGTGGTGATCTGTATTGACTGTGTCTAATGCCTTGTGACTGCCTGCTCCAGGATCCATATTTTACTCTGCATGAATATTTCATACACTCAAAGCGTTTATTAGGGTCCGTCTGGGAGTCTCCTGAGCGTAAAACAGAACAGCCCTGTGATAAATATCCTGTGAAGCGAGGTGAAGACGCACCAGCAGCAACCCTCTCCTCAAGTATACCGCTCCAAACGTCCTCGAAGAACCACTCATACGGTGAGTTTCCATTGCAGATCATCCATCAGAGGTAGAGATGTAGCAGGGTGCATCTCAATAGTCTTGTTTCCTGACCCTGTCTCCTTTCCTTTGTCTGCACCAATGTTCAACTACATATAGCGTGTATCTCAATAGTCTAATGGTCTCGTTTCCTGTCCTTGTCTCCTTCCCTTTGCTCTAATGTTGAAATACCTTTCTCAATTGTCTAAATTTCCATCCTCTCCTCGCCTGTTTTCAGAAGCCACTAGCCTATTGTGTGATTCTCCTGGAGGTCTATCTATGGCACAGTGAGTGTTGCATGATGGGAAGCGGGAGGCCTGGAGGACGGAGTGAGTGGAGTAATGGCTGTGTGAGTCACGCGTCTCCCCAACAATCTGCGGGTCAAGGTTAATGTAACCCTCTCTGCATCGCCAGCGGTATTTATGTTCCATTAAATGTGTTGAACAAATTGAAAAAAGATTAAACCGTGTTTCCGGTCAAAGGTTTAAATAGTCGTTCAGGAATGTGGAAGGATGGAAGGAAAGAATTCCCCTTTGTGGGAAATACACACATCCATGTGTCTCCTCTCTGCTCATAAAGTGTGGACCACTTTACTCGATGTATTGAGTTTATAACTGTCATTCCAACTGTCATTCCAACTGTCATTATAACTGTCATTATAACTGTCATTATAACTGTCATTATAACTGTCATTCCAACTGTCATTGTAACTGTCATTACAACTGTCATTACGACTGTCATTGTAACTGTCATTACAACTGTCATTACGACTGTCATTACGACTGTCATTACAACTGTCATTATAACCATCATTGTAACCGTCATTACAACTGTCATTACAACTGTCATTATAACCGTCATTGTAACTGTCATTACAACTGTCATTACGACTGTCATTACGACTGTCATTACAACTGTCATCAGGAGGCTGAAGAAATTTGGCTTGTCACCAAAAGCACTCACAAACTTCTACAGATGCACAATCGAGAGCATCCTGGCGGGCTGTATCACCGCCTGGTACGGCAACTGCTCTGTCCACAACCGTAAGGCTCTCCAGAGGGTAGTGAGGTCTGCACAACGCATCACCGGGGGCAAACTACCTGCCCTCCAGGACACCTACACCACCCGATGTTACAGGAAGGCCATAAAGATCATCAAGGACAACAACCTCCCGAGCCACTGCCTGTTCACCCCGCTATCATCCAGAAGGCGAGGTCAGTACAGGTGCATCAAAGCTGGGACCGAGAGACTGAAAACCAGCTTCTATCTCAAGGCCATCAGACTGTTAAACAGCCACCACTAACATTGAGTGGCTGCTGCCAACACACTGTGTAACGGTTCTCTTGGTGTGATGAAGGAGAGTCGGACCAAACTGCAGCGTGTAGATTGCAATCCATGTTTAATCAACAAACGTAAACACGAATTAACACAAACACTACAAAACAATAAACGTAACGAAAACCGAAACAGCCTATACTTGTCAACTAACACAGCGACAGGAACAAAGACACTAAGGACAATCACCCACGACAAACTCAAAGAATATGGCTGCCTAAATATGGTTCCCAATCAGAGACAACGATAAACACCTGCCTCTGATTGAGAACCACTCCAGACAGCCATAGACTTTGCTAGATAACCCACTAAGCTACAATCCCAATACCAACACCAATACCCCAAGACAAAACACACCACAATACAAAAACCCCATGCCACACCCTGGCCTGACCCAATACATGAAGATAAACACAAAATACTTCGACCAGGGCGTGACACACTGACTCAACTCCAGCCACTTTAATAATGGGAACTGATGGGAAATTATGTAAAATATATCACTAGCCACTTTAAACAATGCTACCTGATATAATGTTTACATACCCTACATTATTCATCTCATATGTATACATATATACTGTACTCTATATCATATACTGCATCTTTATATAATACATGTATCACTAGCCACTTTAACTATGCCACTTTGTTTACATACTCATCTCATATCTATATACTGTACTCGATACCATCTACTGTATCTTGCCTATGCTGCTCTGTACCATCACTCATTCATATATCTTAATGTATATATTCTTTATCCCCCTCCACTTGTGTGTATAAGACAGTAGTTTTGGAATTGTTAGTTAGATTACTTGTTGGTTATTACTGCATTGTCGGAACTAGAAGCACAAGCATTTCGCTACACTCACATTAACATCTGCTAACCATGTGTATGTGACAAATAAAATTGGATTTGATTTGATTTTACAACTGTCATTACAACTGTCATTACAACTGTCATTGTAACTGTCATTGTAACTGTCATTACAACTGTCATTACGACTGTCATTACAACTGTCATTACAACCAAGGCCTTAAGTAGTTTTCCCTCAGGGAACACCAATCATTAGACAGACGCAACAGACACTACACCAGAAATGTGCTGCTAACTGATGCTCTCTTCTGTAGCTGCTATGTGTTTGAAGATGGGCGGCCATGTTGTAAGAACACAATGTGGACTCATTAAAGTTAGTTCCCTGGAACATCTGGTCGTCTGTTGCTATGCATGGCGTAGTCGGCACAATAACATCTTGTCGGAGTTCCAAACAGCTGGTGGACTTTAATTAACATTGCATGTCACCAACAACACTGATGTGACAGGTTCAATAAAACAATCTTAAAAGTTAACAAAAACAAACACATGTGAAAGTAGGCTACAAGTATTTTTTTGTCTATTTCTATTTTAAAATTGTCCCTGTTCACTGTAAAAACATCCCATTTTCAGAAGATATCCTTTTAACTACATTACATTACATTACATTTAAGTCATTTAGCAGACGCTCTTATCCAGAGCGACTTACAAATTGGTGCATTCACCTTATGACATCCAGTGGAACAGTCACTTTACAATAGTGCATCTAAATCTTAAAGGGGGGTGAGAAGGATTACTTATCCTATCCTAGGTATTCCTTAAAGAGGTGGGGTTGCAGGTGTCTCCGGAAGGTGGTGATTGACTCCGCTGTCCTCGCGTTGTGAGGGAGTTTGTTCCACCATTGGGGGGCCAGAGCAGCGAACAGTTTAGACTGGGCTGAGCGGGAACTGTACTTCCTCAGTGGTAGGGAGGCGAGCAGGCCAGAGGTGGATGAACGCAGTGCCCTTGTTTGGGTGTAGGGCCTGATCAGAGCCTGGAGGTACTGAGGTGCCGTTCCCCTCACAGCTCCGCAGGCAAGCACCATGGTCTTGTAGCGGATGCGAGCTTCAACTGGAAGCCAGTGGAGAGAGCGGAGGAGCGGGGTGACGTGAGAGAACTTGGGAAGGCTGAACACCAGACGGGCTGCGGCCTTCTGGATGAGTTGTAGGGGTTTAATGGCACAGGCAGGGAGCCCAGCCAACAGCGAGTTGCAGTAATCCAGACGGGAGATGACAAGTGCCTGGATTAGGACCTGCGCCGCTTCCTGTGTGAGGCAGGGTCGTACTCTGCGGATGTTGTAGAGCATGAACCTACAGGAACGGGCCACCGCCTTGATGTTAGTTGAGAACGACAGGGTGTTGTCCAGGATCACGCCAAGGTTCTTAGCGCTCTGAGAGGAGGACACAATGGAGTTGTCAACCGTGATGGCGAGATCATGGAACGGGCAGTCCTTCCCCGGGAGGAAGAGCAGCTCCGTCTTGCCGAGGTTCAGCTTGAGGTGGTGATCCGTCATCCACACTGATATGTCTGCCAGACATGCAGAGATGCGATTCGCCACCTGGTCATCAGAAGGGGGAAAGGAGAAGATTAATTGTGTGTCGTCTGCATAGCAATGATAGGAGAGACCATGTGAGGTTATGACAGAGCCAAGTGACTTGGTGTATAGCGAGAATAGGAGAGGGCCTAGAACAGAGCCCTGGGGGACACCAGGGGTGAGAGCGCGTGGTGAGGAGACAGATTCTCGCCACGCCACCTGGTAGGAGCGACCTGTCAGGTAGGACGCAATCCAAGCGTGGGCCGCGCCGGAGAAGCCCAACTCGGAGAGGGTGGAGAGGAGGATCTGATGGTTCACAGTATCGAAGGCAGCCGATAGGTCTAGAAGGATGAGAGCAGAGGAGAGAGAGTTAGCTTTAGCGGTGCGGAGCGCCTCCGTGATACAGAGAAGAGCAGTCTCAGTTGAATGACTAGTATTGAAACCTGACTGATTTGGATCAAGAAGGTCATTCTGAGAGAGATAGCGGGAGAGCTGGCCAAGGACGGCACGTTCAAGAGTTTTGGAGAGAAAGAAAGAAGGGATACTGGTCTGTAGTTGTTGACATCGGAGGGATCGAGTGTAGGTTTTTTCAGAAGGGGTGCAACTCTCGCTCTCTTGAAGACGGAAGGGACGTAGCCAGCGGTCAGGGATGAGTTGATGAGCGAGGTGAGGTAAGCGAGAAGGTCTCCGGAAATGGTCTGGAGATGAGAGGAGGGGATAGGGTCAAGCGGGCAGGTTGTTGGGCGGCCGGCCGTCACAAGACGCGAGATTTCATCTGGAGAGAGAGGGGAGAAAGAGGTCAGAGCACAGGGTAGGGCAGTGTGAGCAGAACCAGCGGTGTCGTTTGACTTAGCAAACGAGGATCGGATGTCGTCGACCTTCTTTTCAAAATGGTTGACGAAGTCATCTGCAGAGAGGGAGGAGGGGGGAGGATTCAGGAGGGAGGAGAAGGTGGCAAAGAGCTTCCTAGGGTTAGAGGCAGAAGCTTGGAATTTAGAGTGGTAGAAAGTGGCTTTAGCAGCAGAGACAGAAGAGGAAAATGTAGAGAGGAGGGAGCGAAAGGATGCCAGGTCCGCAGGGAGGCGGTTTTCCTCCATTTCCGCTCGGCTGCCCGGAGCCCTGTTCTGTGAGCTCGCAATGAGTCGTCGAGCCACGGAGCGGGAGGGGAGGACTGAGCCGGCCTGGAGGATAGGGGGCATAGAGAGTCAAAGGATGCAGAAAGGGAGGAGAGGAGGGTTGAGGAGGCAGAATCAGGAGATAGGTTGGAGAAGGTTTGAGCAGAGGGAAGAGATGATAGGATGGAAGAGGAGAGAGTAGCGGGGGAGAGAGAGCGAAGGTTGGGACGGCGCGATACCATCCGAGTAGGGGCAGTGTGGGAAGTGTTGGATGAGAGCGAGAGGGAAAAGGATACAAGGTAGTGGTCGGAGACTTGGAGGGGAGTTGCAATGAGGTTAGTGGAAGAACAGCATCTAGTAAAGATGAGGTCGAGCGTATTGCCTGCCTTGTGAGTAGGGGGAGGTGAGAGGGTGAGGTCAAAAGAGGAGAGGAGTGGAAAGAAGGAGGCAGAGAGGAATGAGTCAAAGGTAGACGTGGGGAGGTTAAAGTCGCCCAGAACTGTGAGAGGTGAGCCGTCCTCAGGAAAGGAGCTTATCAAGGCATCAAGCTCATTGATGAACTCTCCGAGGGAACCTGGAGGGCGATAAATGATAAGGATGTTAAGCTTGAAAGGGCTGGTAACTGTGACAGCATGGAATTCAAAGGAGGCGATAGACAGATGGGTAAGGGGAGAAAGAGAGAATGACCACTTTGGAGAGATGAGGATCCCGGTGCCACCACCCCGCTGACCAGAAGCTCTCGGGGTGTGCGAGAACACGTGGGCGGACGAAGAGAGAGCAGTAGGAGTGGCAGTGTTATCTGTGGTGATCCATGTTTCCGTCAGTGCCAAGAAGTCGAGGGACTGGAGGGAGGCTTAGGCTGAGATGAACTCTGCCTTGTTGGCCGCAGATCGGCAGTTCCAGAGGCTACCGGAGACCTGGAACTCCACGTGGGTCGTGCGCGCTGGGACCACCAGATTAGGGTGGCCGCGGCCACGCGGTGTGGAGCGTTTGTATGGTCTGTGCAGAGAGGAGAGAACAGGGATAGACAGACACATAGTTGACAGGCTACAAAAGAGGCTACGCTAATGCAAACACTCCAACCCGGAAGAATGCTTACAGTAACTACAGTACTTTGACCCTACTATGAAACATACAGCACTTGAGAGAAAACCAAATAAAACCTCTCCAGACCAACAGAATTCAATAGACAGTAACAGAGAAGCAAAAAGTACAACCAAAGTGATTAAAGTCACTTGGAAAATCCAAATGATCACAGCGTTTATGAAAATGGCATTTCGCAAGCTACATCATCACAGCAGTACCTATTATCCCAATGCAGCCAAAGCTGAATTATCATGGCACTTAGTAGAACGACAGTTAGTGGGCCTTTCTCAACAATCTGCAGTGTGGTAGTGGAGCGTTTGATGGGATTGGTGCGGCTGGTGTGTGTTTTCACTCACACACATCAAATGGAAACAGATTACTGAAGGGGTCCTGGGACTCTAGAGCCAATCACTTCCACTCAACTTGACTCAGTCTCAAGTACACTTAAATGTCTCTCAGCCTAAGCAAACACACACACACACACACGCACGCACGCACGCAGGCAGGCAGGCAGGCAGGCAGGCAGGCAGGCAGGCAGGCAGGCAGGCAGGCAGGCAGGCAGGCAGGCAGGCAGGCAGGCAGGCAGGCAGGCAGGCAGGCAGACAGACAGACAGACAGACAGACAGACAGACAGACAGACAGACAGACAGACAGACAGACAGACAGACAGACAGACAGACAGACAGACAGACAGACAGACAGACAGACAGACAGACAGACAGACAGACATGCCTTTTTTTCAAATGCCAAATCATTCTGTCAAAAATATAATTAAATAAAACAACCCCTTTTTGATTAAAACAAGGCAATCAGCCACTCCTCTGTAAACATTTTGCTACACTGGGTTTTAGGCCGACCTTTCAACTAACGCAATTACAAAAAAATGTCAGGCAGATCAGGTCAAAACCTCTCCCATAACAGAATTACACCCATTTGACACACAGTAAATTACCTTTTCCTCAGAAGAGTCATTTGAATGATGTTTTTTGTTGCGTTGTTTTTTAAAATATATATTGTTTTGTTCTGTCATAAAATGCAACCATAGGAATACTGGAAGGGATCCTTGCTGACAGCTATATAGAGGAAAACAGAATGATGGCTATGGAGTGGCTATTCAGTGGTGTTGGATGGAGTGGCTGGTCGTTGGGTCGTTAAACCTTTCTTTGCTCTTAGGGACCACCCCTCTAGACTACCACCTCTACGGTCGGTCGGTTGCAGTCTGAGGATGTTGTCAAGGAAACCGGGCCATAAACATAGAGCCAGGGTGATTAAACTGTCACTCTCTCCCTCCCGCCATCAATGAAGGAAGGGAGGCCGGGACTGGGGGGAATATTTATAGGAGTAACCACACTATCCCTGCACCATGGTGCATCCCAGCGTCTCCATCTCTCCATCACTACCCAATACAACTCCGGTGTAACATGACTCCCATAACGTTGTGATGTGTGGCTCGGAATACTACCACCACAACACAGAGTGTAGATGCCATTGCCTTTGTACCATTACAAAGTGTATCTGTTAGAAGAGGGTCATTGTGGGTATTGATTTACTTGTATGCTCTCTGGTTTACGGAGAAACTGCCCAATGAGAAAGCTGTTTCCTGTTCCACTCTGGGGCAACAGCAGTAGGGCAATTGGGGTGTGAAGTAAACATGGCTTAGAATAAAGGAGTCCCTTCTGAGAGAATTATATGGCAATATAGGGCTTATCCAATATGTTGGACAATATGTTTTCACACACATAAAAACAGGCAAAGTAAGCAGGCCTACACATTCAACTGTTTAATAGAAGATTAATCAATCGCACTCCACACTGCCCTTTTCCACCTGGACAAAAATAACACCTATGTGAGAATGCTGTTCATTGACTACAGCTCAGGGTTCAACACCATAGTGACCATGAAGCTCATCAATAAGATAAGGACTGTGGGACTGAACACCTCCCTCTGCAACCGGATCCTGGTCTTCCTGACAGGCCGCCCCCAGGTGGTAAGGGTAGGTAGCAACATGTCAGCCACACTGATCCTCAACACAGGGGCACCTCAGGGGTGTGTACTTAGGCCCCTCCTGTACTCCCTTTTCACCCATGACTGTGTGGCCAAACATGACTCCAACACCATCATTAAGTTTGCTCACTACACAACAGTGATAGGCCTGATCACCGACAATGATGAGACAGCCTATATGGAGAAGGTCAGAGAACTGGCAGTGTGGTGCTTGGACAACAACCTCTCCCTCAATGTGAGGAAGACAAAGGAGATGATCGTGGGCTAAAGGAAAAGGTGGGCCAAACAGGACCACATTAACACCGACGGGGCTGTAGTGGAGCAGGTCGAGAGTCTCAAGTTCCTTGGTGTCCACATCACCAACGAACTATCATGGTCCAAACACACCAAGACAGTTGTGAAGATGGCACGAGACTGAAAAGATTTGTCATGGGTCCCCAGATCCTCAAAATGTTCTACAGCTGCACCATTGAGAGTATCCTGACCTGTTACATCATCGCCTGGTTTGGCTACTGCTCGGCATCTGACTGTAAGGCGCTACAGAGGGTAGTCAGTACGGTCCAGTACATCACTGGGGCCAAGCTTCCTGCCATCCAGGACCTATATAATAGGCGGTGTCAGAGGAAAGCCCATAAAATTGTCAGAGACTCCAGTCACCCAAGTTATAGACTGTCTTCTCTGCTACCGCATGGCAAGCGGCACCTGACCGCCAAGTCTAGAACCAAAAGGCTCCTTAACAGCTTCTACCCCCAAGCCACAAGACTGCTGAACATTTAATCAGATGGCCACTAGACTATTACATTGACCCCCCCCCCCTCCCTCACACACACACATTTGTTTTGTACACTGCTGCTACTCACTGTTTATTATCTATGCATAGTCACTTCACCCCTACCTATATGTACAAATGACCTATAACCTGTACCCCCGCACACTGACTTGGTACCGGTACCCCCTGTATATAGCCTCGTTGTTGTTATGTTATTGTGTTACTTTTTATTTTATTTTACTTGAGTTTATTTGGTAAATATTTCCTTAACTCTTCTTGAACTACATTGTTGGTTAAGGGCTTGTAAGTAAGCATTTCAAGGTCTACACTTGTTGTATTTGGTGCATGTGACAAATGAAGTATGATTTGATTTGATTGTACTACCTGAATCATTCCAAACATCCCATTCAGGTCTCCTTCCTTCTCATCCTGATATCTTCAACCTCTGGCTCAATGAGCACATGCATTTATTCACTATCTATTGGCTCACCCCGTGTCAACCTGCTGCATCCCCTAACACCTTCATTAACAGGGTGTTAAGGATCAGCCAGAATCAATGCTTCCCCAACGATGCCTATCTCACACTGAGCCCTACTGAACACGGGCTGTAGGGAACCTGCAGGGCACACATGTTGTGGGGTAATAATAGTATTATATATACCTCACATGCAACTTGTAATAAGACTATTCAATTAGCCTATTCAAATGTATATCTGACTCCATAAAGATAATTCAATTATAGAAGCAATCATTAGGCAATAAGTTGACTTTGACTAACAAGAATTAGTCTGAGATTTCTCTATATCAAAGGCAGATATTTAATTAACATTGTACAATGAATGGATTCACATACAAGGAATAAAGCTTAAGCTACAAGGCAATACTGATGTTAACAGAGCATACTTCTAGGCATATAGATCCTAAGGTTTACTTAGAAGACAAAGCATGAACAAAGAGAAGCCTATTAGGCCAGAGGCCTAGAAGCCTAGGAAATGAGAATTGATCATACAACCTTCCTCCATGGACGGGATACAGGATACGAGAGAGAACAAAGACATTTCATTCCATTGATAACATCTGAAGGTGTAACTCTTTCAACTCAAAACCAACCACATTGACCAATCAAACGATACCAAGTTTACAGCGTAACCTGACCACCAGGGTGTCACAGTATTTAAAGGCTTGCGTGGGGGATGACACCAATGTAAATGAGACCAATGTAAATCATTCCTGAGTGGACCATGAAATCCCATAGAGTAATTTAGAGTTCGCCCTGTACAGATAAACAAGTTACCACAGAGATCATACATACAGTACATGCATACATATGCTTTCAGAGTCATGGACACGATATTGTTATTCACACATTTAATAGTTAGTCCTCTGGATACTGTAACAGAGAGATACACTTTGGCCCTTCAGAGGGGGAAGGGCTGACAAGTCCTCTGACATTGTCCTTTGTGCTTTCCTTGTGTTCCTGGACCATTTACCATGCAGCTCCAGGTGACAGAGAGCACAAATCGGGGCCAAGCCTACACACAAATACACACACACGCACAGACACAGTAGGGTTGAATATTTTCCCGTTATTTTACAAATGTTCCATTCCAAAAATAAATCACTTTTCTCCCTGGTAACCCGGTATTTCCCGCCAAAACAAAAAGTGTCCTTCAAAAGCATCATAAAGCATATAAATATGTCTGGATTCGATTAGAGCATTGACCTGAGCCTGATGAGACATATATTGCATACAATTTATAAGCCATACATACAAGACCAAAAAAATCCCAAAATACAGTGCCATTATCCAATACATATATGATACAGTCTACTGCAGGTTATGCACGACAGAAAAACATAAAAGCCCATATTAATGTAGCTAGCTATACGCTCTATTGTGTAAATAAATCAAACTAGCTCCAGTAGGCCAACCTTTTTCAGTGTGGACTGTATTACTGTACTGCATTGTGTTATACTGTATTACTGTACTGCATTGTGTTATACTGTATGACTGTACTGCATTGTGTTATACTGTATTACTGTACTGCATTGTGTTATACTGTATTACTGTACTGCATTGTGTTATACTGTATTACTGTACTGCATTGTGTTATACTGTATTACTGTACTGCATTGTGTTATACTGTATGACTGTACTGCATTGTGTTATACTGTATTACTGTACTGCATTGTGTTATACTGTATGACTGTACTGCATTGTGTTATACTGTATGACTGTACTGCATTGTGTTATACTGTATGACTGTACTGCATTGTGTTATACTGTATTACTGTACTGCATTGTGTTATAGTGTATTACTGTACTGCATTGTGTTATACTGTATGACTGTACTGCATTGTGTTATACTATATTACTGTACTGCATTGTGTTATACTGTATGACTGTACTGCATTGTGTTATACTGTATGACTGTACTGCATTGTGTTATACTGTATGACTGTACTGCATTGTGTTATACTGTATGACTGTACTGCATTGTGTTATACTGTATGACTGTACTGCATTGTGTTATACTGTATGACTGTACTGCATTGTGTTATACTGTATGACTGTACTGCATTGTGTTATACTGTATGACTGTACTGCATTGTGTTATACTGTATTATATGGACTGGAATTACACACATCGTTCAAACCACGATAAAGCAGAAGAGAACATACGATTATGGAGCATCACATGCAGCCTACTACAAAGTTACAAGTATAGTATAGCGAATTAGATTTACATTTTGAAACATAATAGGGCCTATTTGTATAATTAGTGGGCTGACACATATTTACCTTTCATAATATTTCCCCTAAGGTTATTAGTCTACCAACTCTTTCTCTCTCTTGTTGATTCATTCCTGCCTCGCTTTCAACAGCTAAATGAAATACGTTTCGTTGTCCTTATCTTCATCCTTCTGAAGACACCCTTGAATAATGCAGAAGGCTTAGATGCAGAAGGCTTTCACTTCTCTTCACGCAGATGGAATGGTTATGGGTCTGAATAAATAAATGCTATAGCCGACCATCGTGTTTTCTCTCTCCTTTCAAACTACCTGTGAGTTCGATTGGCTGCTGTATTTAACACTCGGCAAAAAAGACCTCACGTCCCTCTTTAAATAGTCTATTGGTATAAAGAAAAATGCTAAAAAAAAATGATGTCTAACAAGCTATTCTAGTCTAGCTTGTCTTGCATGGGACTCCAAGAGCTAAGGAGCGTTTTTAAGGAGAGAGTCCAGCTGAGCACAAGTGTTTGTGTATTGCGCAAGAGACAGAGGCTATGAATTAGAAGCGTCTTATGCATAATCCATCATTAATGAATAAAATAAATAGAAGGCTAATACTGCATTGAATATATTATCTGAAAGGCTAGGACATCTATATATAGGGCAATATATCAATCTAGAACAGGAGTATCTATTTTGGATAGAGTTGATGAAGAGAAGGACTGCGAGAGTGCTCGCACGTTCACTGATATAAAGCAATGATATTCGAGTGATTATATTATGATATAATGATATTCTGTTTTAAAAGTCTGCAGCTGCAATTATTAAAGTAATAACTTTTACAATTTAAAAACCAAGGTGACCCCGAAAGCCAGTGGACATGGGTCATTTAGACACGCATTCAGTCTTTATATTACTGTAGCATAGACTATGCTGGAGCAAATGTAGGCCTACCTGTCACTAGAAGAAAAGTTACCATGATGAGATGATAGGTCTGCATGCATTGTGAACTCCATACTGAGATGGACTGTGTGTCTCTAAGCGTTGATTCATCATGCAGAGGCCGTAGAGAAGCCAGATTTAGACATTGCATATTCATTTCAATGCAATGCCTTTCTCAATATCTAAAATATGAAGTATTCGGTACAGGATGAACATATTGAAACCTGTAAACTTTCATTTGCCCAAAAAGTTGTTTTGGACACTTCTCTAGTTTCTATTTTGTTTTGCTTGGTTGGTTGTAGTTTTTGTGGAAATAGATTTAAACTGAATTAAATTGAAAGCAAAATGGTTTAAGTGATAAAATACTGGCCAATGGATCCCCAGTGTGTTTCTGAGAGCATGTGAAGACCTGGCAGTGTTGTCCTCAGCCTGGATACACACACGGACGCACACACACAAACACACACACACACACACACACAGACATCCTGTCCTGAGCCTGGATACACACACGGACGCACACACACACACACACACACACACACACACACACACACACACACACACACACACACACACACACACACACACACACACACACACACACACACACACACACACACACACACACACACACACACACACACACACACACACACACAGATATCCTGTCCTGAGGCTGGATACACACACGGACGCACACACATACAGACAGACATCCTGTCCTGAGGCTGGCTCCCTCCCGACCCCTGGCATATGGCACATGTACCCTGCCCGCTGAGACGTTTGCTGCCTGCTGTTATAACACTGGAACACTGGCCATCTGGGGACGAAAGGGGGGGGGGGGGGGGGCTACAGGGCTACTCTACTGTACAGGACTATAATCATAGTCTATATTACAGGTGAAGGGTTTTTTGATATGGTAATTTATGATATGGTAATTTAGCAGAACAGAACTGTTGACAACGACGGACATATATTTAGTATATGTGGCCCATCCGAGAACTGAACCCACAGCCCTTATGCTGCCAGGCCAGTACCATGGTCTGTCTACTGTAACTCACTAAGCTGTTGGAATCACTGTGAGAAAAAGTAGGGGTGATGGTGTGAAGTACAGTACAATAAGTGATCAGTGACTGAGCCTGTTCTGTGGTCATAGACAACTGTGACTGAAACTGTTCTGTGGTCATAGACCACTGTGACTTAACCTGTTCTGTGGTCATAGACCACTGTGACTGTGAAGGTATGAGGCACAGAACTGCAATGAGGTGGTTCCAAGCCCGTTATATTCATTCTTTTTCTATGCTTTCTAGGAACAGTGGGTGGACAGACAGGATGCGAGCCTTGCTGTATTGTCGTCATTGATCATGAAGGTGTGAGGTACTGTAAGTGCCCAGGGGTCTTACCTGTGCTGTCATCATAGACAACGGTGACCGTCTTCCACTTGAAGAAGTGAACCAGGTCCAGAATGGCTCGGCTGAGAGAGGAGAAGTCTGGGTAGAGGCTGACGTAGAAGGAGTCCCTGTTGTCAGACACCTGGTGCTTCCATTTGGTCTGGATGTGGGGCACTCCAAGCGCGTTACAGATGGACTGGACCGCATTGGCCGACGAGCTGTGGGAGGGCCCGAAGATGGCCGCCACCCCCAGAGATAGTTGGTCGCAGGCTGGGGGAGGAGACAGCGTTCAGTTACAACCTTTATTCAGTGGTTTACTCAGTATTATATGACATGCTACTGTTAGTTCCTGAAGTCATGGACTTCCCACTCCACTATGGCAAGCTGTCCGTTCCTATATGGTTTTGAATGACCATCATGAAGCATATTTGGAAGGAAGCCAGTGACCGTGTAAAATGTATGAGCAAGATCTATTCACAGTAGGCCTGTATAATATATGAGACGATTGGCAACACTTTGTAACAACAACATTCTGCATTCAAATGACTTAATTTGATGAATGGAGAAAACGCTCCAATCACAGACAAAGGATGTAATGGCCAGTAATCGATAAGACCCTTTGGATGCGTATGAAAAGCACCCTTTTCCCTATAGTGTTCTACTTTTGAACAGACCCTTATGGGTTTGCCCTATGGACGCTGGACAAAAGTAGTGCACTTTATCGGGAAAAGGGTGCCGTTTTAGATTCAACCTTTGAGATGTCAGGCCTAATGCAACCAAGTAAAAGTATAGATTACTGCAGTTTATAAACCTGTCTCCAGGGAGACAACCAACTCTGTGAATTAGTATTACTGCTGAGTCCTTAGCAGAAACCAATCAATTGTCTTGGTTTACGTTTCATCTGCACAGACAACGGATGCATTCCAAATAGCAACCTATTCCTATATAGGGCACTACTTTTGACCAGATTCCTATGGGGCAGCCCAATGGGCCCTAATCAAAAGTAGTGCACTATAAAGTCTAAAGGGAATAGGTTGCCATTTGGGATGCGACCATGCTCTTTCTGCGCCTGATTATAATTGGCCCAATCCAACCAATGAACTACGCATGAGCCCACATTCCCTGGGTGGGTGGGAACGCACTAACAACGCTAAATAAGATAGGAGAGTCACACAAATAGCAAGCAAACGTATTTGTATATTGAATATCCATGAATATTGTTCCAGGAGACCAGCACCAGTCATGAATCTGGGTGTGAATGCAGCTTTCTGAATTGTATTCATAATACTTTACCTTTTCTGGAGGCTTCGAAGCTGTCGTAGATGTTTATCCGTTGGATGTCGTATGTTAGCGTTGTGTTTGGCAGTAGGGTTCTGTTCCTGTTGATTGTATTTAAAGCAAATTTAAAGGCTAGTTCCTCAGCACCTGATGGCCCCGACTCAATGGACTCGAATATTCCTCCTGAAAACAAACAGAGACAAGAGACAGTTGGTTAGTACAGTAATTGAACAAAGTGGTTGATGAAATCACATTTAATGTTGAGAGGATTGTTCTTGACTCATTACATTTACACTTGTGTGTGATTCTCCTGTTCTGTCTTTTACTCATAATTATACAATTTCCTAATTTAAATAGAAATGTTAATCAAATACAATTCACAAGATATAGAAAAGATATTGAAAATATAATTCCATCAAGTCCATCGAGGCCTTACTATTCAATAAAATGAGTCAGATATTTTGCACTTCACATCAGCTGGGGATACTTGTTTACTCAGGCTATGGGGGTACTTTTAACACTGACACATGACTGAAGCGAAAGCTTTCAGACACGTTAAGGCTTGGACAGTTTCCAACAGGAATCTGATCCAGGGGGATGTACTACTGTAAGAGAAACTCCTGTAATGTACTGTAGAGTGATGCACTCTCTTCAGAAAGACTGGAGTGGAAAGTGTGTTTAAATGTGCCGGCTGTATAGCCAACGGCCCTCCAGTGAATTCATCTGACAGCCAACAGATGAATGGCTGCCGGAGAGGCTTGTGAGGGGAGGGGGTGGAACTCTTAGATCAATGTGCCCTGATTGGCCGGCGGATCAATCAATCAAGCCCTTGGGGAGCGCTGGAGCACAGAGGTGGGAGATTGAAGTGTTTTGTTTGGGCTAGCCCCCTGGCCTGCCCCGTTGGCTCACAGTCTGTCGGTCTGTCGGTCTGTCTGTCTGTCAGAGGAAGCTGTCAGTAGATTCTATGGTTTATTTCCTCAAACTGTAAAATTCCAAAAGCAGCAACTAAACAGAGGACCAGGCCACTTGAAGAAGCAGCAATTAAACAGAGGACCAGGCCACTTGTAGAAGCAGCAACTAAACAGAGGACCAGGCCACTTGAAGAAGCAGCAACTAAACAGAGGACCAGGCCACTTGTAGAAGCAGCAACTAAACAGAGGACCAGGCCACTTGTAGAAGCAGCAACTAAACAGAGGACCAGGCCACTTGTAGAAGCAGCAACTCATCAGAGGACCAGGCCACTTGCAGAAGCAGCAACTAAACAGAGGACCAGGCCACTTGAAGAAGCAGCAACTAAACAGAGGACCAGGCCACATGAAGAAGCAGCAACTAAACAGAGGACCAGGACACTTGCAGAAGCAGCAACTAAACAGAGGACCAGGACACTTGAAGAAGCAGCAACTAAACAGAGGACCAGGACACTTGAAGAGGCAGCAACTAAACAGAGGACCAGGCCACTTGTAGAAGCAGCAACTAAACAGAGGACCAGGCCACTTGAAGAAGCAGCAACTAAACAGAGGACCAGGACACTTGTAGAAGCAGCAACTAAACAGAGGACCAGGACACTTGAAGAAGCAGCAACTAAACAGAGGACCAGGACACTTGAAGAAGCAGCAACTAAACAGAGGACCAGGACACTTGTAGAAGCAGCAAATAAACAGAGGACCAGGCCACTTGAAGAGGCAGCAACTAAACAGAGGACCAGGACACTTGTAGAAGCAGCAACTAAACAGAGGACCAGGCCACTTGAAGAAGCAGCAACTAAACAGAGGACCAGGCCACTTTCAGAAGCAGCAACTAAACAGAGGACCAGGACACTTGAAGAAGCAGCAACTAAACAGAGGACCAGGCCACTTGTAGAAACAGGAACAAAACAGAGGACCAGGCCACTTGTAGAAGCAGCAACTAAACAGAGGACCAGGCCACTTGTAGAAACAGCAACTAAACAGAGGACCAGGCCACTTGCAGAAGCAGCAACTAAACAGAGGACCAGGCCACTTGTAGAAACAGCAACTAAACAGAGGACCAGGCCACTTGCAGAAGCAGCAACGAAACAGAGGACCAGGCCACTTTCAGAAGCAGCAACTAAACAGAGGACCAGGACACTTGTAGAAACAGCACCTCATCAGAGGACCAGGACACTTGTAGAAGCAGCAACTAAACAGAGTACCAGGACACTTGCAGAAGCAGCAACTAAACAGAGGACCAGGCCACTTTCAGAAGCAGCAACTAAACAGAGGACCAGGACACTTGTAGAAGCAGCAACTAAACAGAGGACCAGGCCACTTGTAGAAACAGCACCTCATCAGAGGACCAGGCCACTTGTAGAAGCAGCAACTAAACAGAGGACCAGGCCACTTGTAGAAGCAGCAACTAAACAGAGGACCAGGACACTTGTAGAAGCAGCAACTAAACAGAGGACCAGGCCACTTGTAGAAGCAGCAACTAAACAGAGGACCAGGCCACATGTAGAAGCAGCAACTAAACAGAGGAACAGGCCACTTGAAGAAGCAGCAACTCATCAGAGGACCAGGCCACTTGTAGAAGCAGCAACTAAACAGAGGACCAGGCCACTTGTAGAAGCAGCACCTCATCAGAGGACCAGGCCACTTGTAGAAGCAGCAACTAAACAGAGGAACAGGCCACTTGTAGAAGCAGCAACTAAACAGAGGACCAGGCCACTTGTAGAAGCAGGAACTAAACAGAGGAACAGGACACTTGTAGAAGCAGCAACTAAACAGAGGAACAGGCCACTTGCAGAAGCAGCAACAAGACACAGGTCATGAAACGTTTCTCTCCTCTCTCTCATTAGTATTCTTCTCGTGGGAGAGCTCTACTTTGCATGCCATAATGAGTTGAAGGGAATTAATAAGCATCAGTTTATCGGGATGTACTATAATTGGAAGCCTGAGCTTTCGGAATCGGTCTGTTCACATGAGAGAAGTACCGTTTCTTGCTGAGAAGAGAATGTCTCTGTGGCTCAATTGAAAGAAAGAGGAGAGAAGAGAAGTGAGTGAATGACTAAACGACTGACCAACCATGTGAATGTGAAAGAAGAAGATGAATCAGACTGGACAGATTAATGCGAAGACGTGGCAGAGGGAGTATGTGTGTAATGTGTAACTCCTTTGTACTACAGGTTACGATAAGTATGCATTCACATGACAAATGTGAGCAATGTAGAAAGCAGATTGAACTGAAGGTCAATGTATGAGTACCATACATACAGTACTGATGAATTGAATGAAGTGGTACAGGTATGGTATAGGTGGGTGAAAGGTTAACGCAATGACGTTAAATATTAATAGTATAAAACGATTACAAGGGATAACGAGTGTATGCATAGGTACAGGTCTATGTGTAGTGTGAATATGACAATGAGGAAGCTTGTCTAAATGAGATTGTGGGGATGAAGGTGGGGCTAACATTAAGTAAGGCGTATGTAAAAAAATAAAAAATAAAAGGCTGCCCCATTTTCACACACAAAAATCATGTAGTGTATCTTTAGAGGGCTTTCATTGAATTTTGACATCCAGATAATAACAGTGACATATTGAGTTCCACCCAGCGAGTAGTTAGTCCCCCCTGCTGACTGGTGGCTTGTAAGATTCTTTGATTTGATACTATAAGCCCATAGATCCACAGAGCTTACAGCAGAGATCTGATATCCACCACAGAGGTGACAGCTCTCATAATACCTGACGAAGAGGAAATATGAGCAAAATCACCATAATGTTGATCCCCAAAACACACAAGCCAGAGGTCATCAAGAGACATGGGCTTTGAGACACCGTTGGAGACAGGGACACAAGCATAGTGGTGGGAGGTTGAGGGGATATGGGAGATTATCTGAGGCTGGTGTGTGTGTGTGTGTGTGTGTGTGTGTGTGTGTGTGTGTGTGTGTGTGTGTGTGTGTGTGTGTGTGTGTGTGTGTGTGTGTGTGTGTGTGTGTGTGTGTGTGTGTGTGTGTGTGTGTGTGTGTGTGTGTGTGTGTGTGTGTGTGTGTGTGTGTGTGTGTGTGTGTGTGTCTAGGTATTGAACACGTTCAGCACAGATCCCAGAACAGCAATCAGTCAGGAGAGAATCACATCAATCAACACTTCATCAATCTGGGGAAATGACATTAACAGACACAAACTGACCACAGCAGAGCACTCACCACAACATGACTACTCCGACCAATCATAGGGTGAGCTGTGTCGCCCGACCTAGCCAAACAGATCCTCTTCAGCTCTGTAGCAGAACAGATCCCAAAACAAAACCTCAAGCTATAGTTTGTCACAAAAAACATGTACCACGGTTTGAGTCGCCACAAACGAAGGCTGTATCCTGCTGCTGTTGGCACTATGCTATTGTAGACCTTCACTACCGGTCAAAAGTTTTAGAACACCTACTCATTTCAATTAACGGATGTGCCTTGTTAAAAGTTAATTTGTGGAATTTCTTTCCTTCTTAATGCATTTGAGGCAATCAGTTGTGTTGTGACAGGGTAGGGGTGGTATACAGAATATAGCCCTATTTGGTAAAAGAACAAGTCCATATTATGGCAAGAACAGCTCAAATAAGCAAAGAGAAATGACAGTCCATCATTACTTTAAGACATGAAGGTCAATATGGAACATTTCATGAACTTGGAAAGTTTCTTCATGTCCAGTCCCAAAATGTGAGATTTTTGTTCTCAACCGCCGTGTCTTTGTGAGACGCGTGTGACTGAACGAATATTCTCCATATGTGTTGTTTCAACCGTGAAAGCATGGAGGAGGAGGTGTTAGGGTGTGGAGGTGCTTTGCTGGTGACACTGTCTGTGATTCTTTTAGAATTCAAAGCACACTTAACTAGCATGACTACCACAGCATTCTGCAGCGATACGGAATCCCATCTGGTTTAGGCTTAGTGGGACTATCATTTTGTTTTTCAACAGGACAATAACCCAACACACCTCCAGGCTGTGTAAGGGCTATTTTACCAAGAAGGACAGTGGAGTGCTGCATCAGATGACCTGGCCTCCACCATTCCCTGACCTCAACCAAATTGAGATGATTTGGGATGAGTCGTACCACAGAGTGAAGGAATAGCAGCCAACAAGATCTCAGCATATGTAGGAACTCCTTCAAAACTGTTGGAAAAGCATTCCAGGTGAAGCTGGTTGAGAGAATGCCAAGAGTGTGCAAAGCTGTCATCAAGGCTAAGGGTGGCTATTTGAAGAATCTCAAATCTAAAATATATTTTGATTTGTTTAACACTTTTTTGGTTACTACATGATTCCATGTGTGTTATTTCATAGTTTTTATGTCTTAACTATTATTCAACAATGTATAAAAGTGTAAAAATTAAGAAAAATCCTTGAGCAGGTGTTCTAAAACTTTTGACCGGTAGTGTACCTATGATAACTCTGGAGCCAAGTATGTACCACGTATCTAAGAGTGCTTATTCAAGATCAGTTTAGGCAGTTTAGGCTCGATCACAATAAATGAAATACATGTCTGGGGTGACCTGATCCTAGATCAGCACTCCTACTCTGAGACACTTGATACATACGGCCCCTGGTCTAGACACTGGAGAATGGATCAGTGTGGGCACACCCTTTTCCTCTCAGCTGGTGACATGTGTTCTGTGATCAGACTACTGGGTCTTCCTCAGCCCATACATCCATCAAAACCCATCACTACTAACATCCCTAATTAATGATCAATGGGGTCTTCAGCATCCCTGAATTATTAATCCAACAAGGATACCAGCGCCGCGATCAATGTCATCACATCATCCACATCTTTCTGTGCCAAGAAGGGAGTGTATAGCCTCATTTAAATCTCAGTAAGCATGTTTGGCCACATCATAAGGCAGCATACTGACAGACATGTGGACAAAGGATAATTCATCATTCTCTTGCTGCAATATGAGCGGGATCGATTTGGAGGTGGAGGGTCCATTATGGTCTGGGGCAGTGTGTCACAGCATCATCGGACTGAGCTTGTTGTCATTGCAGGCAATCTCAACGCTGTATGTTACAGGGAAGGCATTCTCCTCTCTCATGTGGTACCCGTCCTGCAGGCTCATCCTGCCATGACCCTCCAGCATGACAATGCCACCAGTCATGCTAATCATTCTGTGAGTGATTTCCTGCAAGACAGGAATGTCAGTGCCCGGATCTCAATCCCATTGAGCATGTTTGGGACCTGTTGGATTGGAGGGAGGGCTAGGGCCATTCTCCCCAGAAATGTCCAGGAACTTTCAGGTGCCTTGGTGGAAGAGTGGGGTAACATCTCACAGCAAGAACTAGCAAATCTGGTGGAGTCCATGAGGAGGAGATGCACTGCAGTACTTAATGCAGCTGGTGACCACATCAGATACAGACGGTTACTTTTGATTTTGACCTCCCCTTTGTTCAGGGACACATTATTCTATTTCTGTTAGTCAGAGGTCTGTGGAACTTGTTCAGTTTATGTCTCAATTGTTGAATCTTGTTATGTTCATACAAATATTTACACATGTTAAGTTTGCTGAAAATGAGGTGAGGACATTTATTTCAGAATTCTTACTTCAGAATCAGTCTGCACCAGTGGAGTCTGGAGGCTTTTAGGAGGAGCTATAGGATGACACGCTCATTGTAATGGCTGGAATGGATTAAATGGAATGGTATCAAACACATCAAGCATGTGAAAACCACTTTTGACTCTGTTCCATTAATTCCATTCCAGCCATTACAATGAGCCTGTCCTCCTATTGCTCCTCCCACCAGTCTCCTGTGGTCTGCACCTGGTTTGTTTCCTTTAGAAGAGATGCATAAGCATCAACTCCTGTAGACTAAATCAATCATATCTTTGGGCCAAACTGATACTACTTTGGAATGTCAATATACAGTTTACTGAACAGAAATATAAACGCAACACGCAAAAATTCAAAGATTTTACGGAGTTACATTTAATATAAGGAAATAAATCAATTGAAATACATTCATTAGGCCCTAATCTATGGATTTCACATGACTGGGAATACAGATATGCATCTGTTGGTCACAGACACCTTGAAAAAAAGGTAGATCAGAAAACCAGTCAGTATCTGGTGTGACCATTTGCCTCATGCAGCGCAGCACATCTCCTTCATAGAGTTGATCAGGCTGTTGATTGTGGAATGTTGTCCCCTTCCTCTTCAACCGCTGTTAGAAGTTGCTGGATGTAGGAGGGAAATGGAACACACTGTCGTACACGCCGATCCAGAGCATCCCAAACTTGCTCAATGTCTAGTGAGTACACAGGCCATGGAAGAACTGGGACATTTTCAGCTTCCAGGAATTGTGTATAGATCCTTGCAACATGGGACCGTGCATTATCATGCTGAAACATGAGGTGATGGTGGCTGATGAATGCCACAACAATGGAATCTCATCACGGTATCTCTGTGCATTAAAATTGCCATAGATCAAATGTAATTGTGTTGGTTGTCCGTAGCTTATGCCTGCCCATACCATAACCCCACCGCCACCATGGGACACTCGCTGACAACGGCAAACCACTCACCCACATAACGCGATACACGCGGTCTGTAGCTGTGTGGCCGGTTGGACACCCCACTAAATTCTCTAAAACAACGTTGGGCAACAGCTCTGCTGGACATTCCAGCAGTCAGCATGCCAATTGCACGTTGCTTCTGTGGCATTGTGTTGTGTAACTAAACTGCACATTTTACAGTGGCATTTTTTTGTCCCTAGCATTGTGCGCCTGTGTATTGATCATGTAGTTTAATCAGCTTCTTAATATGCCACACCTGTCAGGTGGATGCATTATCTTGGCAAAGGAGAAATGCTCACTAACAGGAATGTAAACACATTTGTGCTCACAATTTGAGAGAAATAAGCTTTTTTGTCCATATGGAACATTTCTGGGACCACTTTACATGTTGCATTTATATTTTGTTCAGTGTATAATCAACGGGCTCGGTCACAGCCAGCCATCTCCTGCAGCCTAAGCTAACGTAGCACGTGTAAAATAAACCCCTGAGACGGGTCCCCACATCCGGTTTCAGGGGAAAGGGAAGCTAGGTTGAAGATACTGGAGCCCTGAAAACTGGACGTTTACGGTTTTCTGAGAACCCTGCTGAGTGTGCCTGCAGCCAAATATAATTATGACAAAGGCACAGGCTGCGTAGAGGGAAAAGATAGATAGTGCTTATTGTGCAAGTTTAGGGTGACCAGAATGTTAAATTGACACAAACAAAAAGTTTCTATAACAATGAGTGCATTAGCATTGTGATACGAAATAAGTCTAGACCTGATTGCCTGAGTCTCACTGAATTCCTAGAATAGACAAAGCGTCAATCAACCTAATCATGGCACACTAATCCCTATACCAACACCCTATTTACATATGTCTCTTATAAAAAGTACTATACTAGATAGGGGATAGGGCGCCATAGAATTTCAGAGTTTTAATACTCTTCTGTACCAAAGCTTGTTTGTTTATCACTTTTTACTATAAAAGCTCAGCTTTGTCCAGTTGTATCACGGTTTTCATATGGTGAAGGAGAGTCGGACCAAACTGCAGCGTGTCGATTGCGATCCATGTTTATTTAGACAAACGTAAACACGACTAAACACAAACACTACAAAACAATAAACGAAACGAAAACCAAAAACAGCCTATACATGTGTCAACTAACATCGACCAAGGACATCAAGACACTCAGGACAATCACCCACAATACAACCAAAGAATATGGCTGCCTAAATATGGTACCCAATCAGAGAGAACGATAAACACCTGCCTCTGATTGAGAACCA
>NC_060191.1:11701197-11708697 GCF_021184085.1 Oncorhynchus gorbuscha
AAAAATGACACAAACATACACACACACAACCTCTCTCTCTTAGTTTCACACACATTTAAATGCTTAGGGGTTACGTTTCTCGTCTGTCTTAGAAGAGGATACAGTTTGTTAATAGAGCACAGAGTCAATCTTATTATTTCTCACTTTTAACACTCTCTCTCTCTCTCTCTCTCTCTCTCTCTCTCTCTCTCTCTCTCTCTCTCTCTCTCTCTCTCTCTCTCTCTCTCTCTCTCTCTCTCTCTCTCTCTCTCTCTCTCTCTCTCTCTCTCTCTTTTTCCCTCCCGGTCTCCCTCCCTCCCGGTCTCCCTCCCTCCCTGTCTCCCTACCTACTCCCTTCTCCCTCTCCCTTCTCACAGGGCTCCAGAGTGGTGCAGTGGTCTAAGGCACTGCATCTCAGTGCTTGAGACATCACAACAGGTTAGATTCCAGGCTGTATCACAACCGGCCGTGATTGAGAGTCCCATAGGGCGGCGCACAACTGGCCCAGGCTTGGCCGGTGTATGCCGTCATTGTAAATAAAATACAATTCTTAGCTGACTTGCCTAGTTAAATAAAGGTTAACAATCCCTTCAGTTTAACTCGCCCACATTGGGCCAATTCTCCAAGCAGCGCTCAACGTACTGCTCCTCTCCTCTTTTATTTTTAATGAGGAGCTTTTCTCTTGAACTTGGTTGTGCCGTATTGATTTTCCAGTGCTCAGACGAGAGCATGCGTGATATTATCTCCGGCAGGCGTGCGGAGGAAGGGGTTGGTTGGCGGTTTCCTCACTGAATGCGATTGTCTCTCATTTCTCTAACGCGATGCCCCCTGACCCCTGCATTGTGCGCTAATCCTGGTCCGTTTAAGAGATCAGCCCATGCTCTGATGAGATACGAGCGTCTCACCAGCCCAGCCCATTTACGGTTACAGAGAAGGGTTAGGCCAATGATAGGCCTCTTTTATTTCTCTCTCTCTATCTCTCTGTCTTTCTTTCTTTCTTCTTTCTCTGTCCTCCTCTTTCTCTTTCTAGCTCTTTCTAGCTATTTCTCACTCTCTCTCCCACTTCTTTCACCCCTCCCGCTCTCTCCTCCCACATATTTCCTTCTTGTGATAAAGATTAATTAAGGCATGCATTTCCTACGGTCTCCTCTCAGCAACAGTCTGTCCATAAAGTCTATGGGCCGTAATGTGATCAATAGGAGATCTTTAATGCTGGGGAAAGGGTTGTTAAGGTCAGATGACTTTTAGATTGTACAATGCCCCCTCTCTACACTCTCTCTCCTCCACCCCGAGCCACACACACTGCACTGGACCTGGGCCAAGGCACACATGGCCTATAGTATACCTCAAAAACACCAGCAAACAACTTAGCCATCATGCTCGAAAACAACAACAACAGCAAGATCTTCTAGACACAGAGATAGGGAGAAGAATCTGCTCTGAGTTATGCTGAAGTAAGTTAATAATGCTTAGTGTGTGAAACATTTCTCTTCTGTAAAGGAGGAGAGGAGAACAGGTCTATTCACAACCAGAGGGCAGCGGAAACAGCCTCTCTTCGCCAATGAAGAGGCAGAAGTCTCCTCCTTCCTCTCCTCCTCCTCTTCTCCTTCCTCTCCTTCATTCCTATCCTCCTCCTCCTCTCCTCCTTCCTCTCCTCCTCCCTCTCCTCCTTCCTCTCCTCCTCCTTCTCCTCCTCCTCCCTCTCCTCATTCCTCTCCTCCTCTCTCTCCTCCTCTCTCTCCTCCTTCCTCTACTCCTTCCTCTCCTCATCCCTTCCTCTCCTTCTCCCTCTCCCCCTCGTCTTCTCCTCCTTCCTCTCCTCCATCCTCTCCTTCTCCCTCCTCTCCTCCTCCTCTCCTCCTCTCCTCCTTCCTCTCCTTCTCCTTCTCCTCTCCTCCTTCCTCTCCTCCTTCCTCTCCTCCTCCCTCTCCTCCTTCCTCTCCTCCTCCCTCTCCTCCTTCCTCTCCTCCTCCCTCTCCTCCTTCTTCTCTTCCTTCCTCTCCTCCTCCCTCTCCTCCTTCCTCTCCTTCTTCTGCTCCTCCTTCCTCTCCTCCTCCCTCTCCTCCTTCTTCTCTTCCTTCCTCTCCTCCTCCCTCTCCTCCTTCCTCTCCTCATCCCTCTCCTCCTTCCTCTCCTCATCCCATCCTCTCCTTCCCCCTCTCCCCGTTCCTCTCCTCTCCTCTTCTCTATCCTCTAGGGAATTATTCTCAGCACATTTGTCATCTTGTTCAGAATTCATTTTGAATTGCGGCCAGGACCCTACTCATTAATTTGAATATTTTGAAAGGTGAATGGGGAAAATTAACATGTGGAGTCTTTATTTGTGATGATATGAGGTATGGCTTTGGTAACGAATCTAGAATGAGCATTTTCCACTTCCTTCATGAAATTGTAGACAGTGTGTTTGAACGGAAAGAGCTGCAGAACACGTATTATAGATAATGAGAAAACAAAAGGGGAGCAAATCAAATCGACAGAAATTCTATTTTCTGGAAGGAGAAAACAGAAGCGTCAAGTGTGTGCTGAATTCTAATGTCAAGCTGAGATTGCTGAGATAGTGGAGAGAGCTCAGTGCCGTCAGCATATTGGTAACACAGGAAAATGGGAAGCTTGACTTTTTAAAACAAATCTCCCAACAGAAGTATAATTTGTCTCCGGCTGTTCTCAGGGACACACTGCTAGTGAACCTGTCCAAGTGTGTGTGTGTGTGTGTGTGTGTGTGTGTGTGTGTGTGTGTGTGTGTGTGTGTGTGTGTGTGTGTGTGTGTGTGTGTGTGTGTGTGTGTGTGTGTGTGTGTGTGTGTGTGTGTGTGTGTGTGTGTGTGTGTGTGTGTGTGCCTGCGTGCGTGCGTGTGTGTGTTTGCATGTGTGATAGGATGTGTATGATTCAACAATAATAACACCATCATGTCTCCATGCAGGCAGCAGCATTCTCGTTGGGCCGAGGAGGAACTATCTGTTTTTTTGAGACTTTGTGTCCCTATGGGCTTCCTGGGCCGGGCTGAGCAAGCGAATCGTCCTTGTCGGTGCTTTTTGACTAATGATCTCAGCTCAGCCACAAGGTCACAGCCAGGTGGGCTCCATGACAACGGCGGAGCCTTTATCAAATAGAACAGAGAAGTGGGCAGGGCCGAGCTTGTCTCCTGGAAGGAAGAATCCAGAAGGTTCGAAGGATTGCCTCCCAAATGACTCCCTATTCACTTTATAGTGCACTACTATGACTTTAGCCCACTCTATAGGGAATAGGGCCTCTAGTGAAAAGTAGTACACTATATATGGTATAGTGTGCATATTTGGGAGTCAGCCTATGAATCTTTGAGACGAAAGAAAAGGTGATGGATGTGGTGGAACGAACAGGATAGCTGTCTCCGTAATGAGCATGTCCCTTGTGATTCTCTGACCGGGACAGACTAGTAGTGACATGTTTAACCCCCTACCTACACACACACACACACACACACACACACACACACACACACACACACACACACACACACACACACACACACACACACACACACACACACACACACACACACACACACACACACACACACACACACACACACACACACACACACACTGCAGCTGAGTACCCCAGATGTGCCACATGTATAGAAACTGATAGCTGCCTAACTGAGATGAATCCCCAATGGTATTTCTATGTGTTTTAGACATCTGATGTTGTGTTTGTTTGGGCCATGTGTGATCTTGCTCCTGCTCCCTCAGTCACCCCAGCACTATTTGTTAGATGCTATTTTCTCTGTAATTCAATGTATTGTGTATATTAATGCTGTTGTGGTTTCAGGCTATGGTACGGTGAATAGGTACAGTGGGATTCTGGGTAATAGAATAATTTGAAGGTGATGTGTCTCAGATCTCTGGCCGTTACCACAGCGATCTCTGCTCTCTTCCTCCCTCCCCTCCCTCCCTCCTTCTCCTCCCTCCTCCCTCCCCTCCCTCTCCTCCCTCTTCCCTCCTCCCTCCCCTTCCTCTCCTCCCTCCCTCCCCTCCCTCCCTCTCTCCCTCTCCTCCCTCTCCTCCCTCCCCTCCCTCTCCTCCCTCCCCTCCCTCTCTCCCTCCCCCTCTTCCCTCCCCTCCCTCCTCCCTCCCCTCCCTCTCCTCCCTCCCTCTCCTCCCTCCTCCCTCTTCCCTCCCCCCTCCCTCCCTCCCTCCCTCCCCTCCCTCTCCTCCCCCTCCCCCTCCGTCCCTCCCCTCCCTCTCCTCCCTCCCCTCCCTCCCTCCCTCCCTCCCCCCCCCCCTCCCTCCCTCCCCCCTCCCTCTCCCCTCTTCCCTCCCCTCTCCTCCCTCCCCTCCCTCCCCTCCCTCCCTTTCTCCCTCTCTCTCCTCCCCTCCCCCCTCCCTCTCCTCCCTCCCCTCCCTCTCCTCCCTCCCTCTCCTCCCTCCCCTCCAGGGTCTAGTGAACATGTCTGCAGGTATGATGAACCATGAGATCCATTAAGGACCAGCTAATAGATTAAAAGACATTTCAAACTGTATCAAGGCTGTGTGAGAGAAGAGGAAGGTAGAGTCTCCCCTTGGACACAGGTAAGGAATATGTTATGACAAGCTAACCACATCTCACTCTTCCTCTGATTAATTAGAAGTCACCTCTAGTCATACTATTACTGTAGTCTGAAACGTCTCTCCTTCCTCTTCTTTCCATCTTCCTCCCTCTCTTTCATCTCGCCCTCAGAACTCACTGCACTTGTGTCTGCAGCTAGAAATGATGTCATCCTGACATGCGAAGCCCGACAACCGCCGAAACACCTATTCTTTAAGTGTCACGTTCGTTGTAAGGAGGAGACCAAGGTGCAGAGTTGTATGCGTACATTCTTCTTTATTTAAGAATGAACACTGAACAAAACAAACTGTGAAGCTAATGAGTAGTGCAGACAGGCAACTAAACATAGAACAAGAACCCACAAACATAAAAGGGAAAATGGCCACCTAAATATAATCCCCAATCAGAGACAACGATAAACAGCTGCCTCTGATTGGGAACCGTATCAGGCCACCATAGACATATAAATACCTAGACCTACAAAACACATAGACATACAAAACCCCTAGACAATACAAAAACTGGCATACCACCCACGTCACACCATGACCTAACCAAAATATAAAGAAGACAGAGATATTAAAGGTCAGAGCGTGACAATAAGAACATTTCTGAATGGTACTCTGAAGTATGCATTCTAACCACGAAAGACTCCAGGGAAGCAGAGAGACGCTTGGATGAACTTTCCAACAGAAAGACGAACGATTCCAACAGAGATCATGACACGCTGAGCGTAAATATATATATTGATTGAAATGATTCCCGAATGAGTGAGCGTTCATGTGCAAAGGATTAGCATTTCAATTAATATAATTATCAACTGTGTAGTGATTCCTTTTGTCTTTCCCGCCCTTCTCAGTCCACACCCACTTCCCTTTTGTCTTTCCCGCACTTCTCAGTCCACACCCACTTTCCTTTTGTCTTTCCCGCACTTCTCAGTCCACACCCACTTTCCTTTTGTCTTTTCCGCCCTTCTCAGTCCACACCCACTTCCCTTTTGTCTTTTCCGCCCTTCTCAGTCCACACCCACTTTCCTTTTGTCTTTTCCGCCCTTCTCAGTCCACACCCACTTCCCTTTTGTCTTTCCCGCACTTCTCAGTCCACACCCACTTCCCTTTTGTCTTTTCCGCCCTTCTCAGTCCACACCCACTTCCCTTTTGTCTTTACCGCATTTCTCAGTCCACACCCACTTTCCTTTTGTCTTTTCCGCCCTTCTCAGTCCACACCCACTTCCCTTTTGTCTTTCCCGCACTTCTCAGTCCACACCCACTTCCCTTTTGTCTTTCCCGCACTTCTCAGTCCACACCCACTTCCCTTTTGTCTTTCCCGCACTTCTCAGTCCACACCCACTTCCCTTTTGTCTTTCCCGCCCTTCTCAGTCCACACCCACTTTCCTTTGTCCACCAAGCTGTCATAGCGGCTTAGCCCACTAGGGAACCTCCCCTATCATTTCCTTGTAACCATATCTACTGTTTGTTTGTTTATTCATTTTTGTGATTATTTAGTTAGTTAGTAAATAAATGATTAAGACAATTGTATGGATGATTCATAGTAAAGGCTGGGTTCGTGCAGATAACCAACAATTTACAATGTTTGGAATGAGACTAAAGTGAGGTAAAGAATAATTAATTAATTAGAAGACTAATTGATCTGATCAGACCTCTTGCTCCTACCTGGCACGCAGGCGTCCCATCTAGAGATCTGGAAATGCAAATGCGATACGCTAAATGCTAATAGAATTAGTTAAAACTCAAACGTTCATTAAAATACACATGCAGGGTATTGAATTAAAGCTACACTCGTTATGAATCCAGGCAACAAGTCAGATTTTTAAAATGCTTTTCGGCGAAAGCATGAGAAGCTATTATCTGATAGCATGTAACACCCCAAAAGACCCGCAGGGGACGTAAACAAAATAATTAGCATAGTCGTCGCTACACAAACCGCACAAATAAAATATAAAACATTCATTACCTTTGACCATCTTCTTTGTTGGCACTCCTAGATGTCCCATAATCACTATTGGGTCTTTTTTTTCGATTAAATCGGTCCATATATAGCCTAGATATCGATCTATGAAGACTGTGTGATAAACAAAAAAAAATAGCGTTTCATAACGTAACGTCACTTTTTAAAATTAAAAAAGTCGACGATAAACTTTCACAAAACACTTCGAAATACTTTTGTAATGCAACTTTAGGTATTAGTATACGTTAATAAGCGATAAAATTCATCAGGAGGCGATGTAAATTCTATAGGTGTCCGTCTGGAAAAAATGTCCGGATATTTCTCAACCAAAACATCCGGTCGGAGACCGGAGGGAATCGGTTCCCTTGATTCGGTTTGACCAAGAATCAAAGCCGAAGCAAATGACAAGACTCTAGACATCGTGTGGAAGCATTAGGTACTGTAACCTCGGCCTCATTTAATTCGGTTCTTCTTTAACATTTTCCTGGAAGTGGCGCATGGATATTTATTTCCATTTTCAGTGATCAGATTTTCCTGCGCTTTACGTTCTGTTATAGTCACAGCAGTGATTTAACCAGTTTCATAAACGTCTGAGTGTTTTCTATCCACACAAACTAATCATATGCATATACTATATTCCTGGCATGAGCAGCAGGGCGGTGAAATGTTGCGCGATTTTTAACAGAATGTTCGAAAAAGTAGGGGGTAGGAGTAACAGGTTAAATATCTAAATAATAATATTTAAATAATAATCTGAAGATGTTCCTTGGTGCCCCGACTTCCTAGTTAATTGCATTTACATGATTTGTTTAATCACGTCATAATAATGACAGAGAATTGATTTGATAAAATAACAGTCTTCACTTTAATGATGCCTGTTCGGCCCTCCTTTTCCTGGAGTTCACGATCATCTCCTCCGTCTTGCTCACGTTGAGAGAGAAGTTGTTGTCCTGTAATATTTTCAAAACTGTTATGGTTCCACAAATTCTG
>NC_060191.1:11711197-11721197 GCF_021184085.1 Oncorhynchus gorbuscha
CAGAAAACCTCACCCACACACACCATAACACCTGCCTGAGTAGAAAACCTCACCCACACACACCACAACACCTGCCTGAGTAGAAAACCTCACCCACACACACCACAACACCTGCCTGAGCAGAAAACCTCACCCACACACACCACAACACCTGCCTGAGTAGAAAACCTCACCCACACACACCACAACACCTGCCTGAGTAGAAAACCTCACCCACACACACCACAACACCTGCCTGAGTAGAAAACCTCACCCACACACACCAGAACACCTGCCTGAGTAGAAAACCTCACCCACACACACCACAACACCTGCCTGAGTAGAAAACCTCACCCACACACACCACAACACCTGCCTGAGTAGAAAACCTCACCCACACACACCACAACACCTGCCTGAGCAGAAAACCTCACCCACACATACCACAACACCTGCCTGAGTAGAAAACCTCACCCACACACACCACAACACCTGCCTGAGTAGAAAACCTCACCCACACACACCACAACACCTGCCTGAAAAAACCTCACCCACACACACCACAACACCTGCCTGAGTAGAAAACCTCACCCACACACACCACAACACCTGCCTGAGTAGAAAACCTCACCCACACACACCACAACACCTGCCTGAGCAGAAAACCTCACCCACACACACCACAACACCTGCCTGAGTAGAAAACCACACCCACACACACCATAACATGCACACATGCACACAAGCACACATGCACACACACACACAAAGAAAACAACACATTCTATAGACACATAAACCAGTCACAGCTAAAGAGACCATCTAAGAGGAGTATGTGTGTGAAGATGAACAACACTGTTTTATACTATGTGTAGTGCAGTGGGAGCAGGCAGTGGGAGCCTTGAATGAATAATACTGTGTTATAGCACTATAGAAAACGCTCTCTGTGAATCATACTTGAATATAAACGTTTACTTTAATCAGAGTGAGTTAAGCCTGAGGGCTCAGCAATTCCATTTGGGGGGAGAAAGAGAGAAAGAGAGAGAGAGAGAGAGAGAGAGAGAGAGAGAGAGAGAGAGAGAGACAGATAGAGAGAGAGAGATAGGGAGAGAGAGAGAGATAGGGGGGAGAGAGGGAGAGAGATAGAGAGAGACAGCTAGAGAGACAGATAGAGAGAGACAGATAGAGAGTTGAGGGGGAGAGAGAGGGGGAGACAGAGAGGGAGAGAGAGAGGGAGAGAGAGCGGGGGAGAGAGATGGAGAGAAAGAGGGAGAGAGAGAGAGAAGGAGAGAGAGACATATAGAGAGGGAGAGAGAGAGGGAGAGAGAGAGAGGGGGAGAGAGAGGGGGAGAGAGAGGGAGAGAGAGACATAGAGAGGGTGAAAGAGAGAGAGGGAGAGAGAGACATAGAGAGGGTGAAAGAGAGAGAGGAGAGAGAGACATAGAGAGGGAGAGAGAGAGAGATATATAGAGATGGAGAAAGAGAGAGAGGGAGAGAAAGAGAGAGAGAGAGAGAGAGAGAGAGAGAGAGAGAGAGAGAGAGAGAGAGAGAGAGAGAGACATATAGAGAGGGAGAAAGAGAGAGAGTGAGAGAAAGAGAGAAGAAGGGGAGGAGTCGGGGACAGATACTGTAGGAGAACGACAGGGCCAGGTGCCTGTGGACATAACACAAAAAAAGCAGCCAGTCCTCCACTCACCTTTCCTCTCCTCTCTCTAATCCACTCTCTCTCTTTACTCTCAGTGTAGCAGTACCTACAGTTGGCGTCGGAAGTTTACATACAGTTAAATTGGTGTCATTAAAACTTGTTTTTCAACCACTCCACAAATGTCTTGCTAACAATCTATAGTTTTGGCAAGTCGGTTAGGCCATCCACTTTGTGCATGACACAAGTCATTTTTACAACAATTTTTTACAGACAGATTATTTCGCAAATATTTCACTGTATCACAATTCCAGTGGGTCAGAAGTTTACATACACTAAATTGACTGTGCCTTTAAACAGCTTGGAAAATTCCAGAAAATTATGTAATGGCTTTAGAAGCTTCTGATAGGCTAATTGACATCATTTGAGTCAATTGGAGGTGTACCTGTGGATGTATTTCAAGGCCTACATTCAAACGCAATGCCTCTTTGCTTGACATCATTCAAAAATCAAAAGAAATCAGCCAAGACCTCAGACAAAAATAGTAGACCTCCACAAGTCTGGTTCATCCTTGGGAGCAACTTCCAAACGCCTGAAGGTACCACCTTCATCTGTACAAACAATAGTACGCAAGTATAAACACCATGGGACCATGCAGCCGTCATACCACTCAGGAAGGAGACGTGTTCTGTCTCCAAGAGATGAACGTACTTTTGTACAAAAAGTGAAAATCAATCCCAGAACAACAGCAAAGGACCTTGTGAAGATGCTGGAGGAAACCGGTACAAAAGTATCTATATCCACAGTAAAACGAGTCCTATTTCGACATAACCTGAAAGGCCGAAGCCACTGCTCCAAAGCCACCATAAAAAAGCCAGACTATAGTTTGCAACTGCACATGGGGACACAGATCATACTTTTTGGAAAAATGTCCTCTGGTCTGATGAAATAAATATAGAATTGTTTGGCCATAATGACCATCATAATGTTAGGAGGACAAATGGGAGGCTTGCAAGCCGAACAACACCATCCCAACCGTGAAGCACAGGGGTGACAGCATCATGTTGTTGGGGTGCTTTGCTGCAGGAGGGACTGGTGCACTTAACAAAATAGATGGAATCATGAGGCGGAAAATTATGTGGATATTTAAATGTACCTTTATTTAACTAGGCAAGTCAGTTAAGAAGAAATAATTTTTTTCAATGACGGCCCAGGAACAGTATCGGTTAACTGGTCTAGGAACAGTGGGTTAACTGGTCTAGGAACAGTGGGTTAACTGGTCTAGGAACAGTGGGTTAACTGCCTGTTCAGGGTCAGTCCAACGCTCTAGCCACTAGGCTACCCTGCCGCCCCTGGTACCCCATATATTGAAGCAACATCTCAAGACATCAGTATTGAACACTGAAACAGAACCCATATCTTTACTACCCCATGTTAAGTTAAAGCTTGGATGAAAATGGGTCTTCCAAATGGACAATGACCCAAAGCATACTTCCAAGGTCAAGGACAACAACGTCAAGGTATTGGAGGGGCCGTCACAAAGAAGATTTGGGGGAAGAACTGAAAAAGCGTGTGCGAGCAACGATCCTACAAACCTGACTCAGTTACACCAGCTCTGTCAGGAGGAATGGGCCAAAATTCACCCAACTTATTGTGGGAAGCTTGTGGAAGGCTACCCAAAACGTTTGACCCAAGTTAAAAGATTTAAAAGGCAATGCTACCAAATACTAATTGAGTGTATGTAAACTCCTGACCCACTGGGAATGTGATGAAAGAAACAATTCTCTCTATTATTATTTCACATTCTTAAAATAAAGTGGTGATCCTAACTGACCTAAGACAGGGAATTACTAGGATTAAATGTCAGGAATTGTGAAAAACTGTAGTTGGCTAAGTCGTATGTAAACGTCTGACTTCAACTGTATACCAAAACGGTACTAAAAATATGATTTTGACAAAATAATTTACGACACATCATAGAAAAGACTGCAGGTCTGCTTGTTTTGGTGAATTATGCTTTGATGAAAATAAAAAGCATGTTTCCTATTTTTAAACCTCAGAATATTATCTATACACACTCACAGCCACCACAATCACCACAACTACTTCCCCACAAGGCCTGTGCCAGTCTCCCTCCCTACTGCTAAACAGGAATGGCTGATGGGATACTTGGCCATGTCATGTCTCCAGACTCCACCATATTCAAATCCACCATGTCCCACGATGCATTTTTAATATGGAATAGATTCAAAAACTGGATTTAGAATCAGTGCCGTGGATTAATAATTCAACAAGGAACCAATTTCCCTCCAAATTGAAATAGACTGAGAATAGAGTCAGTCATGTCTCTGTACTGTAGTGTGGGTGGGGTTGGAGGAAGGAGGGATGGAGGGATGGCTGGAGGGAAGTTGGGCTGGTGAATGTAATTGTCTTCCATTTTTCATAACCAAGAGAACATGTTCGCTTCTGAGTGGATTTTACCGCTGGGCTTTTGAGGCCAGCAGAGGTTTCTGTCTCAAATGTTCCTCTCTGGGTTTTCACTGGGTTTCATATATGGGAAGTATCTTGTACACAAGAAAAACACACATGCATGTAATTGTAAAAGACACAGGAGTAAATAGAGAAATCTCTCTCTCTCTCCCCCCCTCTCTCTCTCTCTCCTCCTCTCTCTCTCCCTCCCTCTCTCTCTCTCTCTCTCTCTCTCTCTCTCTCTCTCTCTCTCTCTCTCCTCCTCTCTCACTCTCACTCTCACTGTCTTTCTCTCTGTCCCCCCCTCTCTCTCTCTCTCTCTCTCTCTCTCTCTCTCTCTCTCTCTCTCTCTCTCTCTCTCTCTCTCTCTCTCTCTCTCTCTCTCTCTCTCTCTCTCTCTCTCTCTCTCTCTCTCTCTCTCTCTCACTCTCACTCTCACTCTCTCTCTCACTCTCTCACTCTCACTCTCTCATTCTCTCTCTGTCCCCCCTCTCTCTCTCACTCTCTCTCTCTGTCCCTCTCTCTCACTCTCTCACTCTCTCATTCTCTCTCTCTCTGTCCCTCCCTCTCTCTCCCTCCCTCTCTCCCTCCCTCTCTCTCTCTCTCTCTCTCTCTCTCTCTCTCTCTCTCTCTCTCTCTCTCTCTCTCTTTCACACTCACTCTAACTCTCACTCTCACTCTAACTTTCACTCTCTCTCTCAATCTCTCTCTCTCTCTCTCTCTCTCACTCTCACTCTCACTCAATCAGTTTAAAGTAGGCTCACAAGTATAGGTACATCCCAGTTGTATACCCCTCTTCCTATGTCCCATAGTTCACATCCATCATTCACGTGTTGCTGTGTTGACGTTTAATCAGAGCTACTGTGTCAGTCACAAGACCATAAGGTTATAGGAACAGATCCCCTGTGGCCTAGACCTAATATCCCAGAGTTCATATCCATCCACCCCATGTTGCTATGTTGACATAACAGACAGGTAGCAGACCAGTACAGCCACTGTGTCAGTCACCAGACCAGAAGGTTATAGGTTCAGATCCCAGGAGGCCCAGTCAGGGGAAGAAGACAGAGAGTTCTTACTCATCCCAGTACTACCAGCCTACGCTGACTGAAGGAGAAATCCAATAAGCTAACTGAATCATTTAACCAATCTTGCCAGAATCTTTGTCCCAATGCGACAGATTTACATTTTGTCAATACTTGAAGAAGTTAACTGTCAGTTGTGTTTAACATACAGAGGAAATATAGAAGTTCCCCTTTCAGGTGTTTCTAGACAGAGCCCTGGGGGGGAGTCAGAGAGACAATATCATTGACAACATGCAATTATAATCATTCAGGAAGTAATTACACTTCTGGACCATTTTATGGCCAATTCAACATCTTTTCTTGTTCTCCAGCCAGAGGAAGGTTACAGAACATGAACAACCCAAGCCTGCGGATAATATCAACATGACTGCAGTAGAGTGAGAGAGACTGAGGTGTGTGTGTGTGTGTGTGTGTGTGTGTGTGTGTGTGTGTGTGTGTGTGTGTGTGTGTGTGTGTGTGTGTGTGTGTGTGTGTGTGTGTGTGTGTGTGTGTGTGTGTGTGTGTGTGTGTGTGTGTGTGTGTGTGTGTGTGTGTGTGTGTGTGTGTGTGTGTGTGTGTGTGTGTGTGTGTGCGAACTTACGTGCACTCGTGTGAGCTAGCGTGTGTGATGTGTGTGAGAGAGAGTTAGAAACAGAGAACGCAAGCAAGAGAGAAAGCTAAGAAGAAGTACGAGAGGAAGGGAGAACCCTTCTTTGGTCTCATGACCATTGGGGCTTTGATGCCAGGTTCTGAGCTTGCTTTCAAGTCGTGGTCTTGAGTCAGATAGTGTTGGGGAGATGAACTACCTGAGAAGCCTGGCTGGCTGGAACAACAACACACACTGACAACCTGCCTCAGAGTCTCCTGTGTGTCCACTACAGTATAATATAGTGCTTGCCTCATGTGCTGCAGTCTGCATACAGGACAGTGCTGGCTGGCACAGGGACAGAGCTGATGTACACACAAATGCACACGCACACACACTCGCGCACTCACACAAACAGAGTGGTTTACAGTGTACATGTTAATGAGGTCTGAAGGTGTGAATAACTGTGACACACTTCATACACACACATTCAGCTCCACACAAATGGGCCGGGCCGACTGAGTTCACACACACACGCACGCACGCACGCACGCACGCACGCACGCACGCACGCACACACACACACACACACACACACACACACACACACACACACACACACACACACACACACACACACACAACACACAAACACACGGAAAGCATCTACCCTCATAATGATTAACTTGTCATACTCATTAGCCTTCCCTCTCGCCTGTCAACGTCTGGAGTGTTGCTTTAATTGATTCTGGGGCGGTCCAGGTGTCATCCAGCCAATCACAACAGACATAACAACAATAGCAGGACAGTAGCAGTAGAGAAATACATGTGTATATATCCAGTAGTCATGAGGTTATATCATATCCAGGCTGGGAGAGAGTAGTGACCTGCCTCCTGTCAACGCTATAGGGCCCAGAGGGCATACTGGCCTCCCACCCTCACAACCTGTGATAGTTGACAGAGCACAATCCCTCCAATCTTTACCACAGGACAGAGGGAGGGGGAGACAGGTCTGGGGATTTGTCTAGGAGTAGTCAGTGAAGAGGAGGGTTATTGGCACTGGGTGTGTATTGGCACTGGGTGGGTGCCCCTCCAGTACTGGAGCCTGGAGGGGGGAGGGACCAGTCAGATGGGTGAGGCAGGTGAGTAAGACCTTGTGACAGTGACAGCATGGTGGCAATGGAGAACAGCTGTGAGGTAGAGGGCGGGACATCTGCCCTTAGAGCAGGTTTCTGGAGAGATACAGACCAGCAGGTATACATGCAGCACATGGTGTTTGTATACAGGGTTACATACTGTACAGGTCAGGATCTGATGATCGATGAGGTCAAAACTAATCTACATCATAACTCCTACATCAGAATAATCATCAGTATAAACCCAGGCAGAAAAAGAGAGAGAAAGCCAGGCACACTCTCCACTCAGTGTTGTGAAAACAGGTGATCCTATCTGAGCAGTGCAGTAATCTGAATAAGTGGCACTTAATGCTGAACGCTGTGGTTACACAACGCTCCAATCCAGTGCTTTTCCAACCCACGGGCCACAACACAGTGTTCACCACAACCCTCTCATAGACCTGCTAGCTATCAGAGCAAAGAACCCAATTTAGCATTACCACTGGTATCTCTCACACACCTGAAATCTGACTGCAGTAAACAGCCCTAAAGTCACATGATCAAATTCACAGAACTCTTAGATGCAGGGTCTGCCAAAAACGAGGCTAATCTTCCAACTTCATTCAGCATTAGGCTTGAGGTAGATTACATACATCACATGTCTCTGTGTTCCAGGTAATACTACAGTTTTAACAGCATTAGGTAATACAGTGATACGCTATACAGTAAGATACTATAACGGAATGTTGAATATGTGAGCTGTTAATCTCTCTCTCTCTTTCTCTCTCTCTGGCCTTGTGTGCACAGTCCAGAGCTTTGGGCTGCATCCAAAATGACACCCTATTCCCTATATAGTGTACTACTTTTGACCAAATCCGTAAGGACCCTGGTCAAAAGTAATGCACTACATAGGGAGAAGGGTGTGATTTGGGACATACCCAGGTTTGGTTTCCATGATTGACCTGTGTTGAGTATCAGAGCAGAAAACAGTGTGTTTGCAAAGTCATTTTAATGGGCCTTCTATACTGCCCTCATAATGTGCAGCCAGGCAGCCAGCCTCAGACTGGATGCCCCATAAAGGCTCCTGGAAAGACAGCCAGGATGGAGGCAGCAGGCAGGAGGCAGGATGAATAAACAAAGACAATCCCTACACACACATACACACAAACATGAAGGCAAACCCTACAGGTCCTCAATCAATACCAGCAGCATCAATATTCACCACCACTCCCTGCCCCTCTACCATCCTCTTCCTCCTGGTAACTAAGAAAGAGAGAGGGCGTGTGTGTGTGTGTGTGCATGTGTGTGTGTGTGTGTGTGTGTTTGTCATGTCTAGTCAAAAATAGAACAGGGTCAAATCTACATTCAATATGACATTGATTCTATTGTTGCTAATTTCTCATGGCTAGAGCTGGAGTAATTGGCTATTGCACTAGTTTGTTGCTACTTACTGTTGAAAAACATATATAACCACCACTTCAAGTATTCTGTAATGGAAATAATATGTTCTCTTCCACTCCTGTCTAGAAAGCAAATGCTGTAATTAACAGAGGTTTTTTTAAACAGAAAAGCAACACTTCTTAGTTTTTACACCTCTGGCTTTGGCCAGAAGAATCACAACAAAATATCTATAAAGGACAGAAGTTAACAGACAGACTCTCACAGACTCTCTCAAGTCATTACATTTTTTAATGGATTCAGTTTTTCCATTTCACAGATTTATTATCTCTCCAAAATAAAATGTTTTCTCATTTCTCTCTCCCCTATGAAAGGCAAGGGGCTGGTGAGATATGGGCCCAGTAACTAACTTACATTAAGGAGAGCTGAAGAAGCATTGGTCACTATAAAGCCTTCATGTGACTGTTACAGCATACATAGAAACATCCATAAACCGCGGTTAGCAGCAACGTCATAGATGTGACAATGCTGTGAAAGCAAAGCAGTTATATCAGTTGAAATGCTACTCTAGGATCCCAGCGTTCATAAGCACTCAAACACCTCCCTTACAAATGACCATCTAATTTGTGTAGCTGGCTACAGTACAGTGATAGCACCAGCTATGAATGACTAATATGTTTTCCTCACCACAAGCACTGTTTTAGTTTTTCCGTTTGCGATATTAAAAGAGGAGCGAGCACTTTCAATGAATGATGGACATTGGTTGCTTTTCATCAGCGTGGCTCATCTGAAACCTGAAGAGAATATCAATCTGGTATGAGACTGACTGACTGAAAGACTGGCTGGCTGACTGACTGAGCTGCATGGACTCAAGGCTGCTGTCTGTGTCTCCATCACACCTCCTCAAAACAGACAGAGAGATATAGGGAGGGAGTGGAGGGAGGGAGACCACAAGAGAAGGAGAGGAGAGAGAGAGAAAGAGAGGTAAGGGAGAGAGTGAGGGAGAGAGTGAGAGAGACAGAGAGACAGATGGAGAGGGCGGGAATAAGAGACAAAAAGAGAGAAAGAGACCGAGAGATGAAGAAAGTAGAGAAAAAGAGGGCCAGGGATATAGCGCCTTCTGCACGTTGGTAAAGTGGTGTTAGCAGGTGACAGATGGAGGCCTGGTCACGGGGTTCTCACTCAGATGATCCTTTATTACGCTTTAACAACTGTGAGCGAGCGCTGCTAATTTCCTGCTGCCTGTGGCAATATCTTCCACTAACCCTCATCCATTCCAGGACACTGACTAGGGAATCAAACTCATACTGCCTGCATTCCTAAATAGCGTAATTAACCCTCTGAGCTAAAGTTATGTAGGGTCTAGGCATCAGCTCTGGTTAAATCTCATGGTTACTCATCACATGACCAGCTGAAAGGATTGGTTGATTTCTATAGGACTAATGGTTCCATAAAGAGCTTTATCAGTCCTCTCTCCTCCTCCACCCCTCCCTCTTCTCTAAATGAAACAGCTTGATTCCCTGAGCTCTAGTTCTCTGTGCGGCAGTGAAACTCTTTGCAGGTGTTTTACTAAGCTGCTGTGAGGAGGAACAGAACACAGGCGTGTGTGTGTGTGTGTGTGTGTGTGTGTGTGTGTGTGTGTGTGTGTGTGTGTGTGTGTGTGCGTGCGTGCGTGCGTGCGTGCGTGCGTGTGTGTGTGTGTGTGTAGGCTCTCAATAGGCTTTATTTCTGAATTCCCACAGCTGTCATC